>NC_039265.1:2762341-3069008 GCF_003368295.1 Carassius auratus
AGACATTAAACAACCGCACAAAGTGTTGAAACTTTAAAACCGATTATTTACCTATCCTTACGGATGTGAATACACCTCTACCTGAAAATGGATAGTTTAATTAAATGTTTAATTTTTTCAAATGTGTTTCTCTTAGGCCACTGATGAAGAGCAGGCGGTGACTGGGATGAATCCTGGTCAGAGAGGAGAATCTTCTTTCCCCTAAACTGATGCAGCGGTGGTTTTAAAGGAGGACGCTGCCCTGGATGATGTAGAAGATGTCAGATGCTGTGCTGATGGGGTTTCTTCATGATTACATCGGTTATGCTAAAGAGATCATGAAAATTGACCGTGATGCATGATCTGTATTCATGGACAATGAAACAAACTGTAAGTGTATAATTTGTTAAAAAAAAAAGTTAAATGCTTTTTCTGTGTTGTTTAGTAGAAAAGTTTACACTCTGTCATGCTAACATTCTTTCACACACACACACACACACACACATGCATCTGTTAAAGGTTATAATATCAAAGTTAATGTTGTGATTTATTTGTGTACTGTCATGCCAGAATAGTTGGAAAAAAAAACTAACTAATTGTAAATTTATTGTATGTGTTTTCGTATATTTTTATACAATATATACAATTGAACAAAGTCCAATTTGATCTTAAGTTATATTCATCAAATGTTCAATGCTTTGTTTATGAACTCTGTAGCTGTTAATGCCATACTTTTCTGCATTTCTTCTAACATGTTACTTTTTGACTTTTCTCTTGTTTTTAATAAATATTTTCCTTTTGGTAATTATTGTTTGTGTGTAAAAGTGATATTTAAAATGAACAACATTTGTAGGTTTAATGCCTAGCTCAATTTGGGTTAATTTTAACGTAGAAATGCATTGTTTCCCCACATGGTTGCACTCTGCGAGTTTATTTTCTGCCAGCAGGAGGCGCTAAGAGCGGGAGAGGTAGGTTTCTCCGGTAACGGCTGCAGAGCGGTGCTGAGCTCACAAACGCTGCCTTACCAAGCATATGCGAAATGATATCGAACATTTTCTAAATACAGTAGTCTTCCTTCTGAAATACAGTGATAAAAAAAACACCCGCTCTGTTTTTTTTAAACCCTGCAATATAGTCATTTTAAACCATAAAAAAGGCAACCCAGCAGGCTGGGTTAAATATGATAACCCAACTGGTTGGGTTAAAACAACCCAGCGCTGGGTTCGTCCCTTTTTGACCCAGCGCTGGGTTGTCAAAATAACCCAAATTGGGTTGTTTTCAACCCAGCAGTTTTTAGAGTGTATTTAAACTGAACAGAGATGACATCACTGAAGTCAATGATGAACTGCCTTAACTATCATTTTGCATTATTGAGACACTGTTTTCCTAATGAATGTTGTTCAGTGCTTTGACGCAATGTATTTTGTTTAAAGCACTATATAAATAAAGGTTATTGATTGATATGATACCTCTCCGTTCACTGCTACAAATTGATGGCGGTCATATAAGTACGATTTAAACCATGCTAATGCACTTCCATTAATGCCAACAGTGTTCAAGTCTATGCAAAAGAATGTTGTGGTTAATAGTGTCGAACGCAGCACTAATATCCAATAAAACTAAAAGAGAGATACAGCCATGATCAGATGATAAGAGCAGGTTATTTGTAACTCTAAGGAGAGCAGTCTCAGTACTATGATACAGTCTAAATCCTGACTGGAAATCCTCGCAGATTATTCTCTGAGAAGCAATATAATTGTGAGGATACTACCTTTTCTAGTATGTTGGACAGAAAAGGGAGATTCGAGATCGGTCTATAATCAACTAGTTCTTTGGGGTCAAGTTGTGTTTTTTTTTTTTTTTTTTTTTTTTTTTAAATGAAAGGCTTAATAACAGCCAGTTTGAAGGTTTTGGGGACATATCCTAATGACTGAGGAATTAATAATAGTCAGAAGAGGACCTATGACTTCTGGAAGCACCTCTTTTAGGAGCTTAGATGGTATTGGGTCTAACATACATGTTGTTGGTTTAGATGATTTAACAAGTTTATTCAATTCTTCCTCTCCTATAGTAGAGAATGAGTGGAACTGTTCCTCAGGGGGTCTATAGTACACTGTCTGATGCGATACTGTAGCTGATGGCTGAATGGTTACAATTTGATGCCTAAAACTATCGATTTTAGAAGTAAAGTAGTTCATAAAGTCATTACTGCTGTGATGTCGGGAAATATCAACACTTGATGCTTTATTTTTCGTTAATTTGAAATGCAAGGCAAGTGTTGGATCACAATAATTAGGAACCACCGTTTCCACAAATTCCCTACTCAACTGGGATGTTCTCTTTTATTCTGGAAGGCAAGGGCAGTGACTATAACATTGAGTGTATTTTTCGTATTAAATACGTATCTATACCGATTTCACCAGGCAACGAATGGCCTTTTTAGCAGTTTAATTGAAAAGTTAAATTAAAAGTCATGCCACAACACTTGAACAAAAGACATACCAGAATGTAATATTTATTCACCTAACATGCAAGAAAAAAGAAAAAAAGCGAGCAAAAACCAAACCTAAGAAAAACAGTCTACACCAGGGAGCCACTTATATACAGTTTGAATATAACGTCAACAATTAAGTACTGCATTTGAGGGTGTACTGTAAAAGGGTCCATGAGGTTCATTTAGGATAATACAGACAGATATATTCAGCCCATTCAGAAGCAGCAGTTCATCCTCTGATTAAAACACTCATGTCTCACAGCACTTTTTGTCTGAAGTTTTCACCTATAAAGACTTCTGCTTTTTGTTTATTGCTTGTTAACCAACCCTCCAACAGTTCGAGAGGGCAATGTTTGTACAGCCTATTATTTAAAGTCTGTGGTCAAGGCATCCTGTCAGAAAGAGGAACACTGACACCATGCCTTATGTGTGCACCACGGGTAAGTTAACTCTTTTTATTTTCAGCATACAAACAGAGTATATATTAGCACTTATCCAATCAAATATCCATGAAATGACAAAACAAACAAAACAATTCACTAACATAGCACATGCTTTACCATAAAATCGAGACTTCTACAAATCCTTTGCAAATAGGAATTATTTTACAGGTTAACCTGTAGGCTACCATATAAAATGGAATGTATGCGAAAACATCAAGTCATTTTTAAATGTTTATTTGGAGGGGGTATAGTATTGCAATACTGAAAGAAAAAAACTAAACTAAATTAGTGTAGAACATAGTATGAAACAGAATATTCTCTGTAAACTGTAAATTTTGCATACTGTAAAACTACAAGAAAAGCTGGCACATACTATGTGTTTTTAGCCTTCCAGTTCTGCAAAAACACATGTGTTTGGGCTAGACTTCTATTTTCAGTATATACTATTTATGAAGACATTTTTCAAGCATTTGACCCTTGTAATGCTACTTAGCAGCATTTTATTATGAAGATTATCTCAGAGTTTAATGTTTGGCATTTATTTTCTGGAATGTCTTTGAAGTCAAATGGCTGAAAACATCATAAAATACAATTAATTTTTTGCCACCAGTTCTGACTCACTCTATCACAATATCATTATTAAATGACCTGAGAACATGTTTGTTCTCTCACAAGCCCAAAGCCTTCAGATGGATCTCTTTAAATGGATCTTCGGACTTCTGACTGTCCTGGTAATCTTTACATGCCTGTATTTGCCCTGCAGTAGAAATCATAAGATGGGGTAAGAAATGGATTTGGTCTTCATTTTTATTTTTATATTTAATTTATCCACACTTCTCAAACTATGAAAGAGCTGCATAATGAGCCTTTCAGTCATTTTGTGACTGAGAGGGAAAGAGTTACAAAAAAGAATATGAGGACAAAATAAATGTACTGTATGTAATTTTATGTTTGTAGTTTATTTAGAATATATTTAATAATCCTACAACTTAATTTAATATTCCCTTGCGAGTGCAGATAAACAGTTTATTAGGAACAACCAAATCTGACTTTCAAAGCAGAATTTTTTGCATCATTACTCCAGTCACACAATCCTTTAGAAATCCTTTTAACAATCTGATTTTCTTCAAAAAAAAAAAAAAAAAAAAAAAAAGTTGTTGTTGTTGTTATTATTATTATTATTAATGTTGAAAAAAGCTAAGAATATTTTTCCAGGTTTTGGGGGGGTAAATTGAAAGAACAGCATTCTTTGTTACATTTGTTACATTTACATTTGTGACCAATCACGGAAAGTAGGGACACAAGTCGGTTCTGGGGCATTTAGAGTTACTCACAGATTCTGAAAGTGTAGTCTCCAAGCTTTCCAACGATGTGTAACATATGGAAATCTGATAATATTTGGAGAAGTTGTGGCCATTTGAAGGTAGGCACTCAAAAAAGCTCAAAAAGCAGAAAATAGCCTCTGAAGATTGTGCAGTTCTCACTGCTGCGAGTGACAATGGGGCTCATTTACATCTCATTTAGATAAGCCATACCCCCTGCATAGCAACGACAGACACAACGGGAAAAATCGGACCGCATACTATTAATAATAAAGGAGAATGTGCATTGTAAATGTCAGTAATTTATCTTTTTTGACTTTTATAAAAAATCTTCAATCTTTAAAATGTGGCCATCATTTTTAATGTTATTATTTTAATGTTTATGTAAACAAAAAGTACATATTGATGCTAATTTTATTTGTTATTTGCTGGTTTTCTACATAAAACTTGGTGAATTGATTTCATTGTGTAGCATTAGGACTTTTTTTAACAGGATTCTGTGATAACCGATGAGCTATGAGCTAGCTAATAACAATAGGTAGATATGGGAAGGTCTAAACATGGACTAAACATGAGATAACGTGTACGTTTTCTTAGAATGAACACAAGACGACAAACTCTGATGTTTATGGAAACTCACCCCATAAGAAACAAAAGTATTCTTGGAGATCTCGATGCCTCCAATGAAATAAGTCGTTCGGGCACACTTTCTCTTTGTCGGGGTCTTCTTTGTGGATGTAACCATCTCCGAAGTTTGCACTGTGCGTCTGTTTGCCTCTAAATGTTACGGATTTTCCCCATTGCTCTGACTTTATCCCCATCAAATGTTACTATCGATAATAGTCTCTGATATTTTACGGTCCAACTCGTCTGACGCCAGTCCAATACATTCTTCCTCGTCATCATCTTCGCTCAGTTGTAGATTAGGTCTTATTATTACAGTCTTATTATGCCGCTTTCATCATCGCTCAGATCGTCTTCAGAATCAGTGAGCACTTGTTTATAAGAATCTGGCTTGTCTTCAAGTACTTCAAAACATTTTCGGTGTAACGCTCACGGTTCAGCTCGTCTGTGTTCATCTTTGCAGCGTACATCTTCATTGAATTTTGATATCAGCTAGAGTCCGCCAGAGCGCTGCATACTAAGTAGCCACGCTTCCCTCGGAGGGCGGGGGCAATAACAAAAGAAACAAAAGCCGGCTTTTTCAGTATGGAAATACAGACAGACAATGAAACCCCCCTACTGTGTGCTAGAATCTCCGACAAACAACCTGATTTCAATCTCAAAATGTACACTTTTAAATATACCAATACTGCTATCTCAAACACGGAGAGGCTTCTTTGTGATCTCAACTAACAGATTCTGCAAAAAAACGAAAATCACCAATTTTGAAAAAAAAAAACTGCTTCTTTCTCATTTTGCTCGAAAGTTGTGCTGCCGACTTGTGTCACTGGTTTCCGTGACGGGTCACATTTATTTGTTACATTTTGTATTATTTACATCAAGCTTTTGAATGGTAGAGTAGTGTATATTGTCATTGAAACTTCACAATGTTTCACTTGATTATACATTTAGTCAGGAATTATAGTTTGGAAAAAGTCTAACTAGTAAAATGTTTACACATTACGTGAAAACTAGTACAAGTATATACATAAATAAAAAGAGACTTACTCATGTTTATGATCTCTGCTGAATAAAGCACTTCATTCTTTTTTTTTCTTTGGAAATCCAAATCTCAAATCCTGAGGTAATCCACATCACATCTTTTTGGGGTGACATAATATTCCTCTCATCCCGAAGCAAACAGTAAAAAAAATCTCTCTGCATTGTTTTCTGTTGTATGGGCATATTCAGGCCGCGCACTCAAAAGTGCGTTCAGCGTGGGGGGCGTGGTCGCATTAGAAGATAATGAAGGGAGACGTGAAAAACGGACATCGCATTGTTTTCATATGGATTACTTTCGGCAACACTTGTTTAGTTTAAAAGTAGACATGTCAAGCTTTCTATAGATATATCTCTCATGTCTCTTCGTGGAGTATTCACTGAGTTACAGTTCATTTTAATGACGCGTTTGTAAATGAAGATCACCGCAGACAAAGGCTGCAGACAGCACATCTTGTTTGTTATCTTTATTTTATTTATAATGTCTGTATACAAAAAAGTAGACCCTTTTCAGATTCGATTGGTGTATTGCTCTTATATGTACGATCAAAACTGAAAGTGTAATTTAAGTTATTTTCGGGGTTATGAGGAGAAAATGCCTCATATGTATATGCATTAATCGACTCCGGAGGGTTAATGGGCAGTGGAGCTCACGCAGTCGGCTCTTGGGGAGTTGAATGTGCTTTTCCTTCTATTAAGCACTCCGCTCTTGCCTCTTCTCTCTCATATTAGTGTGTCCGTGCCTGTGATCTTGTGATTGTAGGCCCGCTGCTGCTGAGGCATGGCGGTGACTTAGATAATGGGGATTGCACATGATCTGGCGGACGGTCTGGAGACGGCTCTTCCTATCTCTACCCATGTTTCCAAGATCTAAAGCTTGTTCTTGAGGCTTGGAAGCCCGTGCTGTTGTTTCTCCCCCCTCTGAGTGAGAGCTCGCTTCGGTGGCCCAATATTTCTCTGAGGAGATTAATGTTGTTTGTGTGACTGAGCGGCTCATGCACTGCCGTAAATTACATCATTATGGTTTTTGGTGTGAATCTTTCTACACCAGATCATTGTTTACTCATCTGGTTTTTTGACTACATTTAATTCTGAGGAATAAAATGAAGTATTTATCTGACAATGAGAAGTTAGATATACAGGGGCTCTTGGGATAAAAATATCTTGAGTATAGCACGTGTATACCTCTCTTTCTCTGAGGAGGAAGGTCAGCAAGGGCTGCTGGGTGGAGGAGTCCCAAACCTACCGTGTTTCAGCCCCTCATGCTGGGGATGTCACTTCTTTTACTCCGCAGAGTCTAGAGTCAGAGTGGTGCTCCCAAGCCGAATGCTTCTAATAGAAGGTGATTCTGTGAACCATCATTCTTGCGGGATAGTCTTTGTCGTAAATATCCTGATGCCTAAGGCCATCTCCTTCTGGGGAAGAGCGGTGTACACTGCATTATACGGTGCCCGTCTCACCTCAGTGCCCTCAGGAGATTAGTCTGCCAAACCTGCCAGTGTTCCAGGGCACAGCAGTCTCCAGAAAGAGCTTCTTTCAATTACTGCCCGGAAATGTAGTGGTACTAAGAGCAGCTAGTACGGTCGTCCCCTGCTGGTCTGCCACTTCAGGGCACCAAGCTAGCTGCTCTAGGTGCACCAGAGGCCAGTATCACAAGACTGGTTCCCTTAGGAGGTCACATGGAGGTCATATGAATGTCCTGATGCTGTGGCACAGGACCACGGAGGGCAGGCTCCTCTGGGGAAGAGCTGTGTACACCGCATTACACAGTGCCTGTGTCTCTTCAGTGCCCTAGGGAGATCAATATGCTAACCCTACTGGTGTTCCAGGGCACTTCTCTCAGTTACCACCTGTAAACATAGCAGTGCTAAGAATCTTGCGACCTCCATAGAGGTTTCCAGAGCAGCTAGTTTTCCTGCTGGTGTGCTGCTTCAGGGCACCGAGTTAACTGCTCTGATGACACCATAGATCAGTCTTGAGAGGCTGTTGAGCATGTTGAGTCCAGCTCATGAAAAATGGGGGCAAAAACAAAAGTGTTGCATATATAATTTTGTTCAGTGTAAAAATGGAGGTGCCAGGCCAATTATATAGAGTTTTGAGATTCTGTAAGTATTGTAAACCACTATCATCATATATTTATATATATATATCCAAGAGTGTTTACTTTATAATGAGTCCATTGCAGACAATGAAATGGAGTACTGCCTGACAAAAGATTATTATTGTTGAAAGTAGGTGAATGCCTATTGCATATTGTAACAAGTTGATTTACACGAAATGGAACCCCCCAAAAAAACAAGATGCTTCAATTTATACAGATAAACAATTGAATCCTCAACTGGCCTCCAAGTCACACAGAAGCACAGAAGCATCAGGATCAAACCCAAACCAAAAGGGCAGAGGGAAAAGGCTGTAGTCTTCAGTCTAAAGTTGGGGAAAGAAAGACCTCCATGTAAATCTACTTCATTGTAAGGTAGTAGGTTTAATACAAGAGTGTTTCCCATCCGATATATCAAGTTTGTTCAAATTTGCACCCATTTCAGCAAGAAATGTAGTTTGTTTGTTTACTTGCATTTGCGCTGTAAAGCAGAGTGGGAGATTTTCTTTTTTGCCTCGTCTCAGGAAATCCCTGTGCCTCGGATTGGATGCAGATCTGACGTCTGGATGACGTCTTTTGGGAAAACCCTCCTGGTGATTGGTTGGTTGCCTGGTTACGTAGAACTTCGGAGAGTTTCGGATGGTTTCGTTGTCACAAAGTTTCAATGGAGTGGTTTTGAGTTCTGGATGGCAAGAACGCTAGCAGCTGGAGTTGGTAGTTCAAGCCATGGTGAAGAAGGAAGAGCAGCGCAGCAGGCCGCATTTACGCGACATGACAAGATACCCGACACAACCCTCGACAAGAGACCAGACTAGACCCTGAATTAGTTCAAGCATCGGGGTTTTATCAAAGCAGATTTGGTCCATCCCACGATGCGAGCTTCCAGTGGGATGCTGTTGCAGAGCTTAGACACGCCCCTTACTATTTCTTGATTAAACACTTATTAACCATCATGTGCCATCGTCATGTGAGAAGACCTCCTTCGTGATGACCTACTTATAAAGTGTCATAATATGCACACAATACAGAATCTGGAGATTTCATTTGCTCCAAGTTAAGGTAAATAACGTGAGCATTCATTCAATACTAAACTTTCCATATATTACACACATTAATAGCACTAAATGTCAAAAGGTGTTATAAAAACCATATATAAAACTAAAGTTGCACTGATTACCTTGAGCACATCAAACATATATAAGACATAAAACATTATTTGTGAATGTAGTTAAATCTTCAGATTTCTCAATGGTTGTCCTTTTGAGATGGTTTGTTGAAGAGATTCACAGCAAGCAGGAAGCAGAGTCATGGGATGCGTCCTGTATTGGTTCTTTGTTTTGAGGTCCATTAATTATTAACGATGCCTATGGTGTATCCATACATTGTGATCATTTGATGCTTCTGGATTCATAGGGTCCTTGTATCTTGAAGAAAAAGTTAATGTAATCAACTCGTTTAATTGGAAAACAACACTGCTGACAGGAAACCAACCCATATGTTGATGTCACATGTTTAGCTCAAGATTAGTTTTCTCAATTTTACAACAGACTTGTCCTCTGTTGTATGATCACATTATCACTTCACTTAATGTCAACATCAAGTTTTTTTAGCAGTTCTCCTTGACAGGAAACGGGTCCAGACAATCTAAGTATTGTTTCTCTTCAGCTTATCATTAACTTAGTTCATATCGCAGATGTGATAAAGTAGGCTCTTATAATTCCTTTGACGAAGTAGCCGATACTGCATTTATTGGCGTGGCTGTTCACCGAGGTTCTACATTTCCCACCTAACCTTGGTCAGGTGGCGAGCTGGTGGTTATAGGGGAATTAAGAAGGGGAAGATGTAAAACCTCCAAAGGGAGAGAGCAGACGAAGGTGATGACACCTTGTCTGGATCACCTCCCTTTGCCTATTCTCCTTTGACCCGTGATTCCTCCTACACCTACCCGCAGGTGGGAGAGGAGCACAAGCCATGGCACTAGCCTTCTGTACCTTCCTTACTGGAAGACGAGACCAGAGCATCAAGAAGAAAGCCTTACTTTCTTCCAGATATCTGCCAGGGTGGCGCAACTCATCTACCTCATCCTGAAACCGTATCAGAGCAAAGCCTCTATTGAGAAACATGCACTCCTAGGGGTTGTACGTTTCAAACAAAACAGTCAGTGAAGACAGTGAAAAGGATGACGTGTTCTCCCGGTGTCTATTTATAGTCGCACTGGTGGTGATGTCAGGGGCTGTCGGCGGCCAACTCGTTGGTGTTTTTACAATGTATGCTTCAGACACAGGTCACAACAAGGTGTTCCCCATAGCAATCCCTAGAGGTTGCAGTTCAAAGTTCCCTTGAAAGGGAACCCATTACAAACAAGGCATTTGTTGCATGCAGTGGGGACATAATTACCGATTATAATGATTTATACTGTTCTTGCAAAGAGTGAGGAACAACCAGCAGCTAGAGTAATGAATGGTCAGGGGCTAGAGTGAGGAACAGCCGACAGATTCAATGAAGGAGCAGCCAGGAGGCTTGTGGCAACCACATGTGATGACCCTGGGCTGGACGTCGCTTAGTTCGTGGTGAAAGCCAATCCGGCGATCCACAGCACAAAGGTGATGTATTTCCTCAGTGACCAGCAAGTATCAGCTCTAGGAATGACAAAGCGGATATTGTCCTCTTTTGGAGGGCCAAACAAAGTAGTTTCACTTTCAAAATGAAACACACAGTTTTTCCACATCATGGTGCCTGTGGCAACAGTAAGAATACAATGTATGCCTTCTTTCATTGTCTGAACATTTTGGTAGTGATATGCAGGGAGACGTGGACAAGTCTTTGGACTTAAGACTTTAGTCTTTGCAACTTACAAGCTTGTAACACTCCAAAGAGAAAGGAAAAATTTAAATCCCATCATATGACCCCTTTAAACTCTAACTCTAGAACTTTCTATTCTATTTTAAAAATATAAAATGATAATAATTGTATAAAAAAAAAGAAAAACACTAGCTTTCTTTCTATTCTTTCTTACTTGTTTTTCTTTGTGTGGTCTTCAGCTCATCCACATTTTTTGGTCTCTTTTTTCTCATTTTCCTTTTGACAGTACCCCATAGATTCTCTATGGGGCTCAGGTCTGGTGAGTTTGCTGGCCAGTCAAACACACCAACACATGGTCATTTAACCAACTTTTGGTGATTTTGGCAGCGGGGGGAAGGTGAAAAAATCCTGTTGTAAAATGAAATCAGCATCTTCAAAAAGCTGTTCAGCAGAAGGAAGCATGAAGTGCTCCATAATTTCTTGGTAAACGGGTGAAGTGACTTTGGTTTTCAAAAAACACAATGGACCAACACCAGCAGATGACATTGCACCCCAAATCATCATAGACTGTGGAAACAGGTGCAATGACTTTGGTTTTCAAAAAACAACAATGTGCCAAGACCAGCAGATGACATTGCACACCAAATCATCACAGACGGTGGAAACTTAACACTGGATTTCAAGCAACTTGGGTTATGAACATCTCCACCCTTCCTCTAGACTCTAAGACTTTGGTTCCCAAATGAAATACAAAACTTGCTCTCATCTGAAAAGAGGACCTTGGACAACTGGGCAACAGTCCAGTTCTTCTTCTCCTCAGCCCAGGTAAGACACCGCTGACATTGTCTGTGGTTCAGCAAATTCCTTGACACATCTGTGTGCGGTGACTCTTTTGTGTTTGCTTTGACCTTAGTCCATTCCTTGTGAAGTTCACTCAAATTCTTGAATAAATTTTGCTTGACAATCCTCATAAGGCTGCGGTTCTCTTGTTTGGTTGTATCTTTTTCTTCCACACTGTTTCCTTCCACTCAACTTTCTGTTAACATGCTTGGATAAAGAACTCTGTGAACAGCCAGCTTATTTGGCAATGAATGTTTGTGGCTTATCCTACTTGTGAAGGGTGTCAATAATTGTCTTCTGGACAACTGCCAGATCATCACAATTAAAAGAACCAAAGACATAAACCACTTCAGTCTGTGTGCATTGAATTTATTTAATACAAGAGTTTCACAATTTTGAGTTGAATTACTGAATTAAATGAACTTTTCCAAAACATTTTAATTTATTGAGATGCACCTATACTAACAAACAACTCATTTAGAACATTTATACTATTTTGTAGCTATTTATAGGCCTACTATTAATATGGTTTTAATAAAATATGATGTGTTGTAGATTACTAGTATCCAGACAAGTGATTATAATGGGAAATATACTTGGTTACAATAATTAAAGTGTGACAAACTGCTAAATACAGGTGTTTCTCAATAGATTGGAATGCTGAGGAAACATTCATTTATTTCAGTAATTCTACTCAAATTGTGAAACTCATGTCTTAAATAAATTCAGTGCACATAGATTGAAGTAGTTTAAGTCTTCATGTAACGATCGCAATCCAGTAAGACACAGGGTGAGAGCGATCCAAATGCAGGTATGTTTATTGAGGGGTAATCCAAAGAATAATCCAACAATCTGGGTCAAAACCAGAAAACAATCCAAAATAAAAACAAACAGGGAAGGGACAGGAAAGGGAACAGGCAGACGAGGAATCTCAGAAGACGAGAAGACTTGGATCACGAAAGGTAAAGTCTCCATCCAGACAACAGGAAATGACTGGTAAATATAGGGAGGCTAATGACAATTATGCAATTAATAAAGGCTCCTGGTGCAATCAGCAGGAGTGCAATTACTGTGATGAAGGGGCAAGGCTAGTGGGAATTAGTAGTGCCTATGGTGAAGTGCCTAAGGGGAAGTGAGCCAACTAGTGGACACACAGGGAAACAGAGACTAGACAGCATGACACTTTGGTTCTTTTAATTGTGATGATTTTGGCTCACATTTACAAAAACCCACCAATTCACTATCTCAACAAATTAGAATACTTCATAAAACAAAAACAAACAAAAAATAATAATAATAAAAAAAATAATAACATTAAGTGAATTGTTGGCCTTCTGGAAAGTATGTTAATTTAATGTACATGTTACTCAGTACTTGGTAGGGGCTTATTTTGCTTTAATTACTGCCACAATTTGGCTTGGCATTGAGGTGATCAGTTTGTGGCACTGCTGAGATGGTATGGAAGCCCAGGTTTCTTTGACAGTGGCCTTAAGCTCTGCATTGTTTGGTATCTTGTTTCTCATCTTCCTCTTGACAATATTCCATAGATTCTCAATGGGGTTCAGGTCTGGTGAGTTTGCTGGCCAGTAAAGCCAACACCATGGTCATTTAACCAACTTTTGGTGCTTTTGGCAGTGTGGGGAGGTGTCAAATCCTGCTGGAAAATGAAATCAGCATCTTCAAAAAGCTGTTCAGCAGATGGAAGCATGTAGTGCTCCAAGATTTCTTGGTAAACGGGTGCAGTGACTTTGGTTTTAAAAAAAACACAATGGACCAACACCAGCAGATGACATTGCACCCCAAATTATCAATTGGAAACTTAAAGCTGGACTCCAAGCAACTTGGGCTATGAGCTTCTCCACCCTTCCTCCGGACTCTAGGACCTTGGTTTCCAAATGAAATACAAATCCTGCTATCATCTGGAAAAAAAAAAAGACTTTGGACCAATGGCAACAGTCCACTTCTTCTTCTCCTTAGCCCAGGTAAGGCCTCTGACGTTGACTATGGTACAGGAGCGGCTTAACTAGAGGAATACGACAACTGTTGCCAAATTCCTTGACACTTCTGTGTGTGGTGGCTCTTGATGCCTTGACCCCAGCCTCAGTGCATTCCTTTTGAAGTTCTCAAAAATTCTTGAATCCAGTTTGCTTGACAAATCTTCATAGGGCTGCGGTTCTCTCGGTTGGTTGTGCATCTTTTTCTTCCACACCTTTTCGTTCCACTCAACATCCTGTTAACATGCTTGGATACAGCACTCTTTGAACAGCCAGCTTATTGGCAATGAATTTGTGTGACCTACTTTCCTTGTGAAGGGTGTCAATGATTATCAGAGACCATTTTGAAGCTCAGGAAACCTTTGCAGGTGTTTTGAGTTGAAGAGCTGATTGGCATGTCACCATATTCTAATTTGTTGAGATTGTGAATTGGTGGGTTTTTGTTAAATGTGAGCCAAAATCATCACAATTAAAAGTACCAAATGCGTAAAATACATCAGTGTGTGTGCATTGCATTTATTTAATACAGGAGTTTCACAATTTGAGTTGAATTACTGAAATAAAGCAATGTTTCCTCGACATTCTAATTTGAGAAGCACCTGTAGATTTATTCTGTAGAATATTAAATTAAATGTTTACTAATAGGGGAGAGTGGGGTAAGATTAGCCATTTTTTTACTTCCTCAAGATCAGTTAAAATGATGCAGAAGCACAATGGAAGTATCTATCCTATCCTTTCCTGTCCTATCCAAATGAAAGTATTCCTATAATTTTAAATGATCAGAATGTATATATGACAAAGGTTTAAAAAAAAAAAAATGGCTTCTTATAAAAAAGTGTTCCAGTTGCTCAGTTTGCCACGGGTTAGGGGTACCAAATCTGATTCAAACCCATGTGAAATAAATAATAAGAATAAGAATAAGATTAAGAATAAACTAATTTAATAATTTCCTTTTACAAAAAGTCATATTTATTTTCATAAAGTTAACTTTAACAGCATAAATCCAACCAAATGCAGTTTAAATTTCAATATTTAATTGTTTGCATTTCTGAAACAATATGTTGAACACCAAAGTTGTAGCCTTCCTAAAAACAGACTAAACAGAAAGTCAGAGACTGATTTGGTGCCCTTTTAGACTGTCCCTATCAAATAAACTACAAATATACATGTGACTTATGGTTGTGTAAGTTAAAATGCTGACTTGATTTACCCCACAATATTTGGCACACTATGCCCCATAGCTTCCATTTTGGAAAGAAATAGCTCTGTTGCTTATAAGGCTAATATTTAGCTAAATGATTTGCATGCTTTTAAATGTTATTAAATCACCTATATGTATCATAAATATATTTAGACCTGGATAAATTTGCTTTGATATAACAAGCATTAAATTTCTTATGCTAAAATTGTACTTTTACAAGCAAAAAACTGTTTTTAAAGTAAATGGGTGCTCTCTAAATTTTAAAATTTTGTGTTCCATCTGCATCAGCCATTTAGCCAGCGGTCTGTGGCTGTGACATCTGAGACTGAGACTGTGTGCCCTTTAGCCATTTTTATTATGCTACTGACTTCCTGTGGCAGCTTCTGTATTTCAGTTCCCCAAATCCAAATATCATGCACACATGCTGAAGATATCAGAGAAAATGGCTTTATCTAGCATTGGGAAGCGAATTGTCTGTGTTCCTGCATGGAAATATGGAGTGGGGCTAGGGCTCGATTCGGAGAGAAAGTGTTTTCCATAGGCTTGAGTCGATTGCACTCTGGTTGTGAAACTGGTACATTCTATGTAAATTATGAAAATGTACCGTGCTGTGAAAAAGTTTTTGTCCCCTTCCTGTTTTTTTTTTTTTTAGATTTGTCAAACTTGATTGATTAAGATAATAAAAATGTTAATATAACCAGAGTAAATACAAAATGCAGTTTTGAAATAATGATTTCATTTATTAAGGGAATAAAGCTGTCCAAACCTGCCTGGTCCTACGTGAAGAAGTAATTACCCCCTAAATCCAATAACTGATTGTGCCACCCTTTGCAGCAACAACTGCAAACAAGCATTTACGATAACTGGCAATGAGTCTTTCACATCATTGTGGAGGAGTTTTTGTCCACTCTACTTAGCAGATTTGTTTTAATTTAGCCACATTGGAGGGCTCTCGAGCATAAATTTACTGTTTAAGCTCTTGCCATTGCATCTCAATTGTTTTTAAATCAGGACTTTGACTTGGGTGTTTGTTGTATTTATTATATTTTTAACAAAACAGTCAAAGTCATATATCACAAGAAAGCTCTCATTCTCAGGAATTTGACTGCATTTCATTGTGTAACAATCACAGATAGAAACAATCTTCAACAGAATCGCAATGAAAATTTGATACCTCTGAGGAAACTTTCAGATGCATTCCTACTCGCACGATTGCCACAAACAGCCTAAAACTTTGTATTATCTTTTAGATTAGGTTCTCTTCTTCAAACGAGACCATTTTCGCATTTCTGTATGCTTGCATTGGTGAGAAATCTACTGTATTGTTGCAGAAGCACACTTGAGGGGTAAAGACTGTAAAAGCTTTTTTGTGCTGGGTCTTGCAGATTTAAAAAAAAACTGTTTTGAAGGCAATAATGACATGCTGGAAGACTTACGCATCGGCTGCACGGATAAATGGATATTTGAATGCAAAAAAATCAAAAGCTAAACTTGAAGAATGTTCAGCTGCGCCATAGAGTGGAGAGGACACGTCTGGTGAGCGCATATGAGTGCTTTTGCATTTTTTTTTGATATTATCATTATTTTGATGATAACAGCTCACAATCTGATAAACCTTGTATTGACAGTAAAGTACAGTACAAGATGCATTTCAGTAAATATATATTGATATTATTACAGTGCTGTGTTTATGAACAGTTATTTCTTTGTTTCACGTTCTGAAGACCAGATAGCTCAGCTGTGAGCTCATGGCAAAAGCAGTTAGCGCAGAGCTAGCGGCACAAGCTTCTCTGAAAATGAAACATAAATCAGTCAGTAATCAAGAAACGTGCTATGACGCATAGTAAAATAGGATTCTGGAGTCAATATTCTTTATAAAACCTGGATACTCACAAAGACACCTTTAGATGCAAAAAATTTACAATTTTACTCCCTTCGGTTATCATTTAATAACTCCTGTTTATGTCTCTTTCTTTATCAGAAAACAGTAGTTAAGAAAGCATTGTAGCATTGTCATTTGGATAGGTTTGCATGAGCTCTGCAATTGACCATTCACAAAGACCTGCCCTCCTTAGTTAATGTTAGAGTTGAAAAGTAACTAATTATAAATACTTACAGTACAGTACTTGATTATTATTATTATTATTATTATTATTATTATTATTATTATTATTATTTTTATTTTGAGTATAATTAAATTGTGTTACTTTTAAGTAAGTGGAATAAACCTTAAGTATTCAACTTCGCTACATTTATTAAGTACAAACAAAAAAAAAAAAAAACAATAACAAAAAACTTTTCAACTTTTCAAACTGCTGGGGAGGAGCCCTGCACTTCAGCCAATAACAGAGAGTTGTGTGTCAGCTGTGGGGGCAGGCTGTTCAAACCGCGCTTTGCTTTAACTGTCAATCACCTGCGTTGTCGTTTTGAATCAGCATCATTAGCGTTTCAGTATTTTAGTGAATGTGAACTAGGCTCTGGTTTTAAATCATCATTTTGTCAGCTCCTGAAATTTCCTAACAATTAAATATTTAGTAAGATTTCTATTAATTATTGACCTTATTTGAATCAAAATTAGGAATTGACAAGAATCAGAATCATAGAGTCAAACGATGCCAAAAACACTTACCTATACACCACGTTATGTATGAATCACACCTACAGTATGATTATGATATAGATATAATATATATATTAGGGGTGTAACGGTTCACAAAATTCACGATTCAGTTCAATACGATACACTGGTGTCACGGTTCGGTTCGGTACGTTTTAGATACAGCAAAAAGAAAAAATTGGCAGATAAATTTCCTTGATTTTTTTTTTTTTTTTACATTGAACTGATGGAGCTATTCTTTACCCATCTTCTATGGTGTTTTCTTAGCAGCATACTTTATAAAACAAAAACAGCTCCTTATTAAAAAATGAAAATGTTATATTGTTGTAGTAGTTATAAACAAATACAAAGATGTAACTTTTTATATGGAACTCTATAACTCTTTATATTGAGTGTGTTTTTACTCAGTTGGTTCTCTATAGGGCTTATGTTTTTTGGAACAAAGCAGGAATTACGGTCTGGCTGAAATGGGCTCTTGAAGGAATATTGTAACGGGGCTCAATTGCACGTTCTTAAAACCTGCGTTTTCTCTACAGAGTAATGCGCTTGCTCACTCAGTAGGGGAGAGCGGGGTCGAAAGTAACGTGGGATGAAAGTAACAAAGCAATTTTCTCAGAGCCTATTACTGCATTTGCATTCCCAGCTAGTTAGCATATTCAGCATGCAATCCTTGATGGAGCTGAGAAATATCATGTGATTTCCTCATCGTTTCCCGAAGTTAGGTCCGTAAAACTGTTTTCGAGTACAAAAAGTAAATTGTTGAAGTGGTAATTTTTTTTTATTAGTCGTGTTGTTTTTCTTGTTTCATGTTTTTTTAATATAAAATTAAATCGAGTTTAAATGTCAGGAGTTCCTGTCGGGACGAAAGTAACAGTTGTTACTTTTGTCCTGCTACAGTCACAAAAAGTATTTATTTTGTTCCAGTGCAAGCTATATTGTGAATTTCTGTGTCTTGCATCATTTCTTACAAATGTTTATGTCATATTATAACAAAATAATATGTCTTAGTGAGGGTCAGAAAGACAGACCGAGGTCTGGTTTTATCCAGATGTTTTTGAGAGGGCGTTTCTGGACATAGAGGAACATCTCTCTCTGGGCAGCTGCTACATCACATTTATATTTAGGTTTTAGCCATATCTTAGCCTTTACACCTCCACCTGTGAATTTGCAGTGTTTCAGATGTTTTAATGCACATTTTCAAATCATGCATAACAACAACTGGATGGAAACATAAATAGGCCTACTGTTACATTATGTTTAGAGTTTTTTTTGTTATGCTAATGTGATTACATTTTTATATTGTGCATTCTGTAGAATTTTTTTTTTATTGTATAAAAATACATTGAAATTTACAATAAAAAATACAGTCAGGTTTTAAGACATCTGATGAACTTAAACTTAAATTTAAAATGAAAATATGAAAATGTAATTTAATAATTTTTTTGCAAAGATAAAGGACAAAATATGTTTGCAGTTACTTATTAACAAGGTCACAATCAGGTATACTTAAGAAAAATAAGACTAACAGAAAAAAATCTAGCTTATATTGTTGTGTTACTTTTGACCCACCTGTGTGTTAGTTTCGTCCCAACCGATGGGGTCGAAAGTAACAATGTTCAACTTATGTTCAAAGTGAAATTATACTGAAGTCTTTCTACATTTCTACAAAATACCACCTGGTATTGTTAGACCACACTTCTGAGTTACTGGCCAAAGCAGAAATATATCTCTGTATACAAAAATATATTTTAAAATGAAAAATGGTACTTTCGCCCCTGCTCTCCCCTATGCGCTGAAGGCTCGTTGCAAAACGGCCAATGCGTTTAACAGACCAGAAATAGAAGATCCTCCAATATCCAACAGGTCTAACGGTTGCATCTGCTGCATGACAATAAGGAAAAAAAACACACCAGCGGGAATACTTACGCCGACATCACTTTAAACACCTTAAACGCATTGGCTATTTTGCAACGAGCCTTCAGCGCGTACTGAGTGAGCGACCACCTGACTGAGTAGCCTAACATAAACATATAAGCTGGTGTTTTTTTCTTCTTCGGGGGTGTCAGGGGCGTTGCCTGTTACATTGTTTGGGTTATTGCGCTACCTTGTTGAACACATAACCTTATATTTCACACACTTTTTTTATTTTCCATATATAATTAATTGGTCCAACGAACCGTTCGGTACTACATGATGCGTACCGCGTACCGAACCGAAAGCCTCGTACCAAATGGTTCAATACGAGTATAGTTACACCCCTGGGGTGCTGATGGCACAGTGGATAAGATGCATGCCATTGGTTGGACAGACCTGGGTTTGAATCCACTGGTTGACACCAATGTGTCCCTGAGCAAGACACTTAACCTCTAGTTGCTCCAGAGGTGTGCAACCTCTGACATATATAGCAATTTGTAAGTTGCTTTGGATAAAAAGTGTCAGCTAAAATGAATAAATGTAATATATATATATATATATATATATATATATATATATATATATATATATATATATATATAACTGGCAAACTTCAATTCACACAGTTTTAAAGCCATTCTTTCTTTTAAACCCTCACTTACGCTTCTTTGCTTTAAGGGTGAAAGGAAAGAAGGTTAAGTGAGGATTTAAAATAAAATAATGTCTAATTTAAGGGTGAAAGCAAAGAAGGGTAAGTGAGGGTTTAATAAAAGAAAGAATGGCTTTAAAACTGTGTGAATTGAAGTTTGCCAGTGATATATATTACTGGCAAACTTCAATTCACACAGTTTTAAAGCCATTCTTTCTTTTAAATCCTCACTTACCCTTCTTTGCTTTCACCCTTAAATTAGACATTATTTTCTTTTAAACCCTCACTTACCCTTCTTTGCTTTCACCCTTAAATTAGTTATAAAACAGTTGCTCCTGGCAGCAGGGTTAGATGATATGTTTGCTATTTACGAGTCAATTAATAATGTGATGTTTTTTTCCAAAATCACTATATAACATCAGTCATGTTTGAAACAGTTAGCTTCTGTTGTTCCATATTACTTTTTATCACAGTGAGACAGAAGATATTATTTATAAAAAGCTTTACTGTGATACAAGCTATGTCAATTAGATTTGCATTGAAATTGTGTATTTGTCTTCTACATTTCATCAGTCAAAGCTTCTCTATCTGCATTTTATCTGCACTTGAAAAACAGAAATTATAGTACATCATGTTTAGGATTAGGGTTACCCCTGCTCCATAATTCTCCCATCATATCATTTTGGGTAATAATAGAAAAATAATACTACAGTACTTTGTAATGCAGTAACTTGATTAGTTTTTCGGCAAAGTACTTTTTTTTGCTCTTACTTGAGTCATATTATATTTCAGTGCTTTTACTTGTACTCAAATAAATTATTCCTTAAGTAGCGATACTTTTACTTAAGTACAATTTATTAATACTCTTTCCACCACTAGTTATTGTCGCAATCTCTGACAAGACATGCTGCTTTCCAGGGGCAGAGCCAGGGGATGGCCCACTCAAAACTGCAGTTTTCTCCCTTTTTTTTCTTGACAAGAAATGCATTTATTAAGATAAGGAACGCCGTATCTCTTTATGACCACAACAAACAGCAGAATTTTCAGACGCGCACTTCAGCTTCACCTCAGCATCAGGCGTGAGTCAAATGAGCGCAAAAAAGCTATAACAGCCAAATGAGCTTCAGAGGAACAACTGTGAACTGCGGTCTGATGCGATATTGTTCAGACTCAAGGCCGTAGCTGGGGTTTGCGGGGCCCTGGTGCAGATCGTACCAGTTGGCCCTGTTTACAATAGTTTAATTTGTATGTCCGTTCTGTTTATTAAGTATTACGTTTTTTCAAGTTTGTTTTGATTTGATTTATTTTATTTTCACTACAAAAGCACAAAATACAATATTATACCTTTCACAAAAAAAAATGTGATGAAGAATTGCAGAAAAACCCTCAAGGGGCTTAATTGGTGGCAATATCCATAGAAACAATTCTATTTAATAAATTAAAAACATTATAAAACATAATATCAAACAGTTTTTGGATTAATCAATCAATCACCTTTATTTATATAGTGCTTTAAACAAAATACATTGCGTCAAAGCACTGAACAACATTCATTTGGAAAACAGTGTCTTAATAATGCAAAATGATAGTTAAAGGCAGTTCATCATTGAATTCAGTGATGTCATCTCTGTTCAGTTTAAATAGTGTCTGTGCATTTATTTGCAATCAAGTCAACAATATTGCTGTAGATGAAGTGACCCCAACTAAGCAAGCCAGAGGCGACAGCGGCAAGGAACCGAAACTCCATCAGTGACAGAATGGAGAAAAAAACCTTGGGAGAAACCAGGCTCAGTTGGGGGGCCAGTTCTCCTCTGACCAGACGAAACCAGTAGTTCAATTTCAGGCTGCAGCAAAGTCAGATTGTGCAGAAGAATCATCTGTTTCCTGTGGTCTTGTCCTGGTGGTCCTCTGAGACAAGGTCTTTACAGGGGATCTGTATCTGGGGCTCTAGTTGTCCTGGTCTCCGCTGTCTTTCAGGGCAGTAGAGGTCCTTTCTAGGTGCTGATCCACCATCTGGTCTGGATACGTACTGGATCCGGGCGACTGCAGTGACCCTCTGATCTGGACACAGACTGGATCTGGTGGCCACGGTGACCTCGAATAAGAGAGAAACAGACAAATATTAGCGTAGATGCCATTCTTCTAATGATGTAGAGAGTATGGTGTTATGTGAAGTGTTTCCGGTTCCGGTTTACCTAATTAATGCAGCCTAAAAATCCTTTAACGGATTTGGATATTAAAAGCATATTAGTATGTTATGTGTATGCCAGGTTAAAGAGATGGGCCTTTAATCTAGATTTAAACTGCAAGAGTGTGTCTGCCGCCGGAACAATGTTAGGTAGGTTATTCCAGAGTTTAGGCGCAAAATAGGAAAAGAATCTTCCACCCGCAGTTGATTTTGATATTCTAGGTATTATCAAATTACCTGAGATTTGAGAACGTAGCGGACGTAGAGGATTATAATTTAAAAGGAGCTCATTCAAATACTGAGGTGCTAAACCATTCTGGGCTTTATAAGTAATAAGCAATATTTTAAAATCTATACGATGTTTGATAGGGAGCCAGTGCAGCGTTAACAGGACCGGGCTAATATGGTCATACTTCCTGGTTCTAGTAAGAACTCTTGCTGCTGCATTTTGGACTAGCTGTTGTTTGTTTACTAAGCATGCAGAACAACCACCCAATAAAGCATTACAATAATCTAACCTTGAGGTCATAAATGCATGGATTAACATTTCTGCATTTGACAATGAGAGCATAGGCCGTAATGGACAAATGCAGTTTTACAAATGCTAGAAACGTGGCTTTCTATGGAATGATTGCGATCAAATGTCACACCTAGGTTCCTAACTGATGACGAAGAATTGACAGAGCAACCATCAAGTTTTAGACAGTGTTCTAGGTTATTACAAGCAGAGTTTTTAGGTCCTATAATTAACACCTCTGTTTTTTCAGAATTTAGCATAAATTCTGATAAGAGCAGATCATTTGTAACTCTAAGGAGAGCAGTCTCAGTACTATGATACGGTCTAAATCCTGACCGGAAATCCTCACATACAGTATACCATTTTTCTCTAAGAAGGAATATAATTGTGAGGATAGCACCTTTTCTAGTAGGAAAGGGAGATTCGAGATTGGTCTATAATTAACTAGTTCTTTGGGGTCAAATTGTGGTTTTTTGATGTGAGGCTTAATAAAGATGTGAGGTTTTGGGGACAATTTTGATGTGAGGTTTTGGGGACATATCCTAATGACAATGAGGAATTAATAATAGTCAGTCAATTAATAATAAACTTCTGGAAGAACCTATTTTAGGAGCTTAGATGGTATAGGGTCTAACATACATGTTGTTGGTTTAGATGATTTAACAAGTTTATACAATTCTTCCTCTCCTATAGTAGGAGAATGAGTGGAACTGTTCCTCAGGGGGTCTATAGTGCACTGTCTGATGTGATACTGTAGCTGACGGCTGAATGGTTGCAATTTTATCTCTAATAGTATCGATTTTAGAAGTAAATTAGTACATAAAGTCATTACTGCTGTGGTGTTGGGAAAAGTCAACACTTGTCGAGGCTTTATTTTTCGTTAATTTAGCCACTGTATTGAATAAATACCTGGGGTTATGTTTGTTTTCTTCTAAAAGAGAAGAAAAGTAATCGGATCTAGCAGTTTTTAATGCTTTTCTGTAGGATAGGTTACTTTCCTGCCAAGCAATATGAAATACCTCTAGTTTTGTTTTCCTTCAGCAGCAGTCCATTTTTCGGGCTGCTCTCTTTAGGGTGTGAGTATGCTCATTATACCATGGTGTCAAACTGTTTTCCTTAACCTTCCTTAAGCGTAAAGGAGCAACTTTATTTACAGTGCTAGAAAAGAGAGTCTATAGTTTCTGTTACATCATCAAGTTGTTCTGAGGTTTTGGATATGCTAAGGATATTACAAAGGTGCTGGGGAAATAACTTTTTTTATAGAACTATAAATGAATAAAGCAATTTAAAGTTGATTTACTTCAGTACTTGCCTGAGTAAACAATGATTGGGAAGTGGTGTCATCAATTTACAAAAATATTCTTAAACCTCGCTTCTGAAGTCCAGTTTAGTTGGGTGGGTACTAGCCCAAGCAACATTGCAGTAATTTATATATGGGTACAACATTGAGTAATGCAACATGACTGAAACTTTTTTGTTAATCAGGTGCCGTATTTTACCTAATATACTGACAACTTTGGCTATTTTTGTACTTGTGGCACTAATGTGTGGCTTCCAAGATAAAGAGTCATCTAGTATAACACAGAGGAAACGAGCTGATCTAATGTTGTTTTGGATTATCATTGAGGAATTAAATGAATCATATATGACTTGTTTTTTTTATGTTTAGTGACAGTTTGTCGGACTTGAACCAAGTAGATAACTTGTCAAGTTCTTCATTAACTACTTTTAATAAAAGGTCAGGTTTTTTTTGGGAGGAAAATACACTTGTATCGTCTGCAAATAACATTTAAGAGAGTTTATTTGAGACATTTGGGAGGTCATTAATATATAATAAAAATAACAAGTGACCCAAGATGGATTCCTGTGGTAAACCACAATGTAGAGGAAGGGGAGGGGATTCTGTCCCATTATAGTTGACAGTTTGATACCGATCTGAAAAGTAACTAGTTAACCAGAGTAGTGATTTATTCTGTATACCGTAATATGACAGTGTTTTTTTAACAGAATGAAATGGTTAATGGTATCAAATGCTTTCTTTGTATAGCTCAGTCAAAAAAGAAGTTTGTAGCCGTCCAGGTACAGAAACTGAATAATCAAATGTAAAATAATACTACATAGTCTTCAATGTAAAATAAAATATACAATCAAACCAAAATTTATTTGGCCACCTTCAATGTTTCTCACATTCTCACATTTTATTTGCTATAGTTTAGAAAATGGTAATTAAATATGACAATAACTCAGAGTCAGAACAAATTAATCTTGATAATGTCAGATGACTTTGATAGAAAGGTATGTAATGAATTACAGCCAACCAAAACTTCAGACAACTGTTAGTATAACAATATTTACACAACTATAAATACTTTGTTGATGACTTGTGGATTGTTCAACTGCAACACCCGCTGACTGCAATGATAGAGCTTGGAGTAGCCTGGACAATTTTTTATATAACTCCAACTAGATCCTGAGCATGCACAAAACATGTTCTAGTAACAAGATTTGGGAGGAGCGTGTCAGATACTAAGCCTAATCAACAAAGGACCACAATTTAGAATCAATACCACAGTATAAATACCACTGACTTACTTCTCTCCATTGAAGGTTTATTCACTTCGAGTTCACTTTACAATTAGACGGGGAAGGGGGGGTACTCTAGGTTCGGGCCATTCCCAAGCTCGGAGCCCTTCCCTGGACAGCATGCCAAATATGCATACCATACCTCAGCGTGAAGTGTGAAGTGTGAACTCGTGAAATCAATATAGCGTGATTTTTGTCATACTGTGCAGCATTTACTGGTTTTTAATTATTAAGGTAGGTAGGTGTAAACGTTAATAAAGCATGATCTAATAGGCTGAAAATTCCATTTATTATTAGATTCCAGCCGTATCTGTCAGACAAGATGGTGGATTCAGCTTTATGCCTGTCAATCAAATGCTTTGCAAAGGGTCAATTTGGCACTCAAGCCAAGTTACTGTATGTCCTGGTTATGAATATTTTATACAATATTTTTTGTATGACATATTTATGTATACTTTAATACTTTAATGAAAGCAGCTTTACTGTATTTAACATAAAACCGTCAGGTTCACATTCCACCTTTTTTTTTTAACTCATGGATGTCTGAGAGACTGTTTGCTTCTCATTTGGATGATGTGGTTGTGCAGGCACTTTAGGAGTTGAAGATAGATTTTTGATTGGTGTTGATCTTTCTTGACTTGGGGCACACATTGAAGTCTAAAGCCTGGAACACACCAAGCCGATGGTCGACCGTCGGGCAGTTTTCGAGCATCGACCGACTAAATCTTCTCAGTGTGTTCCGCATTGTCGGCTGAAATTGGTTCTCGTCAGCTTTGTAATGGTCGATTTGACATGTTGAATCGGCGTCGGGGCTTGTCAGCCAGTCGGGCCATCTGATCATTCTGATTGGCTGTTCAACCAACGAACCAGCATGCTAGGAAAAAAAAAAAACGGAAGTGACGGAGCATATAAACAATGAAGTCAACGGGGACATAGTTGCTTCTCTCATTCGTTTTCATTTCTCGTGATTATTACGAGGCAAGTGAAGATGCATTGATCAGCATGATCAGTGAAGATGCATTGAAGATGCATGATCCAGGAAAGGCCGGCCTTGTATGACATCACGGAAAAATCTTATTCCAACTAATTGGTGAAAGCTGAAATGTGGCGTGAGATCGAAAATAAACTTGTCATATCAGGTAAGATTTTCTTTTTGGCAATCGAGGTCTTTAGAAAAACTGGTTTGTTATTTTTAAATGGTCCATTGTTAGAATAATGACGTGTGTGTGTGTGTACAAAAATAATTTGGATAATGGAAACAGGCAGTTATTATAATTATGTGTTATCATCTAGTGTACGTCCAGTAGAGAAAAAAGTACAAATTTGGCATTACCAATAATCATGAAACTGACAAATAAGGCATAATGCTTACAAAATATGACCTTATCCTTCAGAGAAAGAGCTCAAGAAGCGGTGGGATTCATTGCGAACCCAGTACATGCGTTATAAGAAACAAGGACCCTCAGGAAGTTCTGGATCTCAGAAGACTGGCAGGCAGCAATGGATCCTGAACCGCCTGCAGTTTCTACAGCCTCACACAAAAAGGAATGAGAGCACTTCAAATTTACCTATCAGGGTAAATAACCAAATCTATTTTTTTTTCAGAATAAAATAAAACCTTTTGCTTTTTTTAAAGTGGCCACTGATTTTTCAGATGGGTCTATTTACAAGTAACTCAGCATATTAACACAAGCCGTTAAATTCTTTTGTCCCATTATCTTCCACAAATGTGCCATAAAGTGCTTCTGAATAGAGCCATTTCACCAATTTGCAGGGTATTGTTGTAGCTTTGCCCTGTTATTGTTTAGGGTGATTGGTGAACAGTTGGAAGAATCTATGGTATCACATCATTTGCATTTAGATTTTTATCTTTTACATTTTTTTTTTAAAGAATCTTCAGCTGATAGTGATTCCTGTTCACCCTCAGATGGTACCAACAGTGACACATGGACTGGCACCCATGAAGAGCCCAGCTTCATTGAGGCGGAGCTACGGCCCAGTACACCCTTGCCTGAATCCACGATCTGTGGAACTGAGTCTACAGCTGAGTCCACAGCCATTAGACAGAAACCAAATACTCCAAAGCCTCCGGGGAAGCGCAGGAAGATGCAGGATGAATCCTCCAGTGAGGAGTCCACATACTTGATGCGAACCATCGGCAAAACTCTGGAAAAGTTGGCATCACAGGAAAACACCAATGATGCCATCTCAGCTTTCTGCAAAAATCTAGAACACAGAATGCAGAGTTTGCCACCACATGTACTGCCACATTTTCAGCATGAGGTTGATGATTGCATTTTCAAATATTCAGTGGGCCACAACCATTCCCTGGATGCATCTGTCAATCAGTATACACACCTGTAATGTGTTACATTGCAAAAGTGTAATCATGTTTGCAGTATATTGTAGGTTGTACATTTACATTTGTAATTTATATTATAGCTGTATTAAAGTGCTTGTACAATTCTATTTAGAATTTAAAGTCTCTTCTATTTTTGGTATTTTTAAATTATTAAATTTTTAAATAGCAAAATTTTCGGCCATTGTTCTGAACATTGCAAAATAAAACACTGACTTTTAGTAAAAAGGTACTTGCATTCACAATTCTTTATGTAAAAAGAGATCAGAAAATACATAATTATGTCAAATCCTAACTTTTATTGAGCAAATTCTCACCATTGTCATGAAACACAAAATTCTTCTGCGAGCATATTAGAGCATTTGATAAAATATGTTATCAAATATCAGATCCAAAAAAATACAAAATGCAAATGCATAGAGAAGTGTTAGACGTGTTTTTTTTTTTTGTGTGTGTGTGTGGAGGCTCTTCTGTGCTCAAATCGTGACTAAGCAACTGAAGTTTAAATAAAAGAGGAAGTTGAGAGTCTCCGCACAAACAACATGCATTTAAACCAATGAACAAATATATACAAACTTGTGTTTTGAATTAGAAAATTATAGATTTTATTTCTTGAAAGTTACACAACACACACAGAGACACACAAACACACACACAGATAACAGCGTTTTCATTCCGACTTTTGGAGCACACTGCAGTGACTCAGTGTCTTATATTTTGCCCCATTGAAAGGGGACTGCACCAGTGTCTGAATTAAAGTACTGGCACAGTTTATCCCTGAGCTGTTTGGCATGTGAAGTACTGTTGGTTGTGTGTGGCAGAGAGGCCTGCTCTAGGCCGGGGTCTTGATCTAGTCCTTCCTGGTCAATTGCTGCCATGTATGCTTCACAGCACTCTGTACGCAGAAAGTTGTGCAGAGCACAGCAAGCCAACACAATGTCCTCAACTTTGGCAGTGTTTTGAATATTAATGGTATTTAGAAAAACTCTAAAGCGATTTGCCAGGATGCCAAATGCATTTTCAACCACCCTCCGAGCTGGCGAAAGCCTGTAGTTGAATATGCGTTGCTCAACAGATAGCCTGCGGTTTGGATATGGCTTCATGAGATATTCCTTCAAGGGAAATGCCTCATCTGCCACAATGCAGTAAGGGGCCAGCTGGTCAGATTCAGGAAGTGGTGAAGGTGCAGTTATGTTCGATGTTCTTTTCTCTAAAGCATCCTGTAAAGAGCATCCACCAAACACTCCACCATCTGAAACACGCCCATTGCAGCCCACATCAACATAAAGGAATCTGTAATTGCTGTCAACCAGTGCCATTAGAACAATGGAAAATGTACGCTTGTAATTGTAAAATGTCGATCCAGTTCCTGGTGGGGGACGAATGTTCATGTGTTTCCCATCCAGAGCACCCAGGCAGTTTGGGAAGTTCCACTGAGCCTGGAATCCAATGGCAACTCGCTGCCACTCTTCCACTGTGTCTGGGCACTGAAAAACAGCAAGATAATAATAATATATTTTTTTATTTTATTTTTGGCAGACCCTTTATAAATCGTAGTCATTTTTGGATGTTACACTGTTTGAATGTGTACAAACCTTCAGGTATTTCTCTTTTAAGACCTGGTAGATTGCTGCACAGGTTTCAGGAACGAATTGCTAAATCGTAGACATTCCCACTCGGAACTGGTAAGAAAGGCTCTTGAAGCTTTCTCCTGCAAAGAATAAGATCACATAACTCCATTAACAATTTTCCACACATTTTCGAGAATTAATCATCAACAACAAAACAATTTTAATGTATTATCATATTATTATATTTTATATGCTGTATCTTGTCAGGTAGGCTACAATTGCCATCCGAAATAATCAATTTCATTTCACTATTATAAAATTTAATAATACACCAAAATGTACACGGAACAACGGAAAAGGTGTTGTACTGCAATGTTAAAACAAAGAATAACCTTTAGCTTGCTTACCTGTTGCCAGGAACCGTAGTGTTACCATCAGACGTTCCCCAACTGAGATACAATCCCGGTAGTTTGTGTTTTTCCTCTGTATAATTGGAGTGATAAGTTCCTTTAAAGTGTTAAATTGAATCGGAAAAAGCCGTGCAAAATTTCATCTAGTTTCAGCTCTCTACACAGGTTCGGGAAAGCCCCATGAGCCTGTTTCTGGAGAATCCATGGTTTCACCCATTTAGTGCGCTTTCTGCGTATTTTTTGCGTCCGATTCTTTCTTTCCTTTTCCACAAGCAAAATACCAAGGGCTGACAACGCCAGTGCCATTTGCAACTTGTCATTTCCGAAAAATCACAAATCCGTCTGTGGATGGCGAGACTCTGATTTGCTTTATCTTTGTATATGGTTTGTATCCCTGTAGCTTCTTCCGGTTTCCCGCTTTGAGTAACTACTTCCAAGACTACTGTCACCTGCTGGTACGGAAAGGTATTTCCTACGCAGGCGCAGAACGGACGTACTAGTTGGCCGTCAGGTGACGAGAATCGGCTTGGTGTGTCAGGACAAATCTGGACACAGACGCTGCCGACGTGAGGCGATCCTGCAATCTGTTTTCGTTGCCACTAGTTTGTCTGCATCGGCTTGGTGTGTTCCAGGCTTAAAGGGGGGGTGAAATGCTATTTCATGCATACTGAGTTTTTTACACTGTTAAAGAGTTGGATTCCCATGCTAAACATGGACAAAGTTTCAAAAAATTAAGTTGTACGTTTGAAGGAGTATTTCTGTTCCAAAAATACTCCTTCCGGTTTGTCACAAGTTTCGGAAAGTTTTTTTCTAGTATGGGTCTGTGTGACATTAGATGGAGCGGAATTTCCTTATATGGGTCCTGAGGGCATGTCTGCGGAAGAGCTCGTGCTCCCGTATAGCAGAGCACTGAGAGCACAACAGACTTCACTGATCAGAGCGAGAGCGTCGCGAAATATCACAAAAGACGTATGTTTTTGGTTGCCAGGGCAAGACAACCCTGCACAGATTACCAAAAGAGAAACAGCATTAATTGAAGTGACATTCAGCCAAGTATGGTGACCCATACTCAGAATTTGTGCTCTGCATTTAACCCATCCGAAATGCACACACACAGAGCAGTGAACACACACACACAATCAATCAATCAATCAATCAATCACCTTTATTTATATAGTGCTTTAAACAAAATACATTGCGTCAAAGCACTGAACAACATTCATTTGGAAAACAGTGTCTCAATAATGCAAAATGATAGTTAAAGGCAGTTCATCATTGAATTCAGTTATGTCATCTCTGTTCAGTTGAAATAGTGTCTGTTTTTATTTGCAATCAAGTCAATGATATCGCTGTAGATGAAGTGACCCCAACTAAGCAAGCCAGAGGCGACAGCGGCAAGGAACCGAAACTCCATCGGTGACAAAATGGAGAAAAAAACCTTGGGAGAAACCAGGCACAGTTGGGGGGTCAGTTATCTGACCAGACGAAAACCAGTAGTTCAATTCCAGGCAGCAGCAAAGTCAGATTGTGCAGAAGAATCATCCGTCTCCTGTGGTCTTGTCCTGGTGCTCCTCTGAGACAAGGTCTTTACAGGGGATCTGTATCTGGGGCTCTAGTTGTCCTGGTCTCCGCTGTCTTTCAGGGCAGTAGAGGTCCTTTCTAGGTGCTGATCCACCATCTGGTCTGGATACGTACTGGATCCGGGTGACTGCAGTGACCCTCTGATCTGGACACAGACTGGATCTCGTGGCCACGGTGACCTCGGAACAAGAGAGAAACAGACAAATATTAGCGTAGATGCCATTCTTCTAATGATGTAGAAAGTACGGTGTTATGTGAAGTGTTTCCGGTTCCGGTTTACCTAATTAATGCAGCCTAAAAATCATTTAACGGATTTGGATATTAAAAGCATATTAGTATGTTATGTGTATGCCAGGTTAAAGAGATGGGTCTTTAATCTAGATTTAAACTGCAAGATTGTGTCTGCCTCCCGAACAATGTTAGGTAGGTTATTCCAGAGTTTAGGCGCCAAATAGGAAAAGGATCTGCCGCCCGCAGTTGATTTTGATATTCTAGGTATTATCAAATTGCCTGAGTTTTGAGAACGTAGCGGACGTAGAGGAGTATAATGTAAAAGGAGCTCATTCAAATACTGAGGTGCTAAACCATTCAGGGCTTTATAAGTAATAAGCAATATTTTAAAATCTATACGATGTTTGATAGGGAGCCAGTGCAGTGTGGACAGGACCGGGCTAATATGGTCATACTTCCTGGTTCTAGTAAGAACTCTTGCTGCTGCATTTTGGACTAGCTGTAGTTTGTTTACCAAGCGTGCAGAACAACCACCCAATAAAGCATTACAATAGTCTAACCTTGAAGTCATAAATGCATGGATTAACATTTCTGCATTTGACATTGAGAGCATAGGCCGTAATTTAGATATATTTTTGAGATGGAAAAATGCAGTTTTACAAATGCTAGAAACGTGGCTTTCTAAGGAAAGATTGCGATCAAGTAGCACACCTAGGTTCCTAACTGATGACGAAGAATTGACAGAGCAACCATTAAGTCTTAGACAGTGTTCTAGTTTATTATAAGCAGAGTTTTTAGGCCCTGTGATTAACACCTCTGTTTTTTCTGAATTTAGCAGTAAGAAATTACTCGTCATCCAATTTTTTATATCGACTATGCATTCCATTAGTTTTTCAAATTGGTGTGTTTCACCAGGCTGCGAGGAAATATAGAGCTGCGTATCATCAGCATAACAGTGAAAACTAACACCATGTTTTCTGATGATATCTCCCAAGGGTAACATATAAAGCGTGAAGAGTAGCGGCCCTAGTACTGAGCCTTGAGGTACTCCATACTGCACTTGTGATCGATATGATACATCTTCATTCACTGCTACGAACTGATGGCGGTCATATAAGTACGATTTAAACCATGCTAATGCACTTCCACTGATGCCAACAAAGTGTTCAAGTCTATGCAAAAGAATGTTGTGGTCAATTGTGTCAAACGCAGCACTAAGATCCAATAAAACTAATAGAGAGATACACCCACGATCAGATGATAAGAGCAGATCATTTGTAACTCTAAGGAGAGCAGTCTCAGTACTATGATACGGTCTAAATCCTGACTGGAAATCCTCACATATACCATTATTCTCTAAGAAGGAATATAATTGTGAGGATACCACCTTTTCTAGTATCTTGGACAGAAAAGGGAGATTCGAGATTGGTCTATAATTAACAAGTTCTCTGGGGTCAAGTTGTGGCTTTTTTATGAGAGGCTTAATAACAGCCAGTTTGAAGGTTTTGGGGACATATCCTAATGACAATGAGGAATTAATAATAGTCAGAAGAGGACCTATGACTTCTGGAAGCACCTCTTTTAGGAGCTTAGATGGTATAGGGTCTAACATACATGTTGTTGGTTTAGATGATTTAACAAGTTTATTCAATTCTTCCTCTCCTATAGTAGAGAATGAGTGGAACTGTTCCTCAGGGGTCTATAGTGCACTGTCTGATATGATACGGTAGCTGACGGCTGAATGGTTGCAATTTTATCTCTAATAGTATCGATTTTAGAAGTAAAGTAGTTCATAAAGTCATTACTGTTGTGGTGTTGGGAAATGTCAACACTTGTTGAGGCTTTATTTTTCGTTAATTTAGCCACTGTATTGAATAAATACCTGGGGTTATGTTTGTTTTCTTCTAAAAGAGAAGAAAAGTAATCAGATCTAGCAGTTTTTAATGCTTTTCTATAGGATATGCTACTTTCCCACCAAGCAATACGAAATACCTCTAGTTTTGTTTTCCTCCAGCTGCGCTCCATTTTCGGGCTGCTCTCTTTAGGGTGCGAGTATGCTCATTATACCATGGTGTCAAACTGTTTTCCTTAACCTTCCTTAAGCGTAAAGGAGCAACTGTATTTAAAGTGCTAGAAAAGAGAGAGTCCATAGTTTCTGTTACATCATCAAGCTGTTCTGAGGTTTTGGATATGCTAAGGAATTCGGATACATCAGGAAGATAACTTAAAAAGCAGTCTTTTGTGGTAGAAGTGATGGTTCTTCGATACTTGTAACAAGAAGTAGAATTTACAATTTTGGCTATATGAAGTTTACACAGAACTAAATAATGATCTGAGATATCATCACTTGGCTGCATAATTTCAGCACTATCAACATCAATTCCATGTGACAGTATTAAATCTAGAGTATGATTTCGACAATGAGTAGGTCCTGAAACATGTTGTCTAACACCAATAGAGTTCAGAATGTCTATAAATGCTGATCCCAATGCATCTTTTTCATTATCGACATGGATATTAAAATCACCAACTATTAAGACTTTATCTGCAGCCAGAACTAACTCGGATGTAAAATCACCAAACTCTTTAATAAAGTCTGTATGGTGCCCTGGTGGCCTGTATACAGTAGCCAGTACAAACATAACAGGGGATTTATCATTAACATTTGTTTCTCTGGATAATGTTATATGAAGCACCATTACTTCAAACGAGTTATACTTGAAGCCTGCCCTCTGAGAAATCCTGTAAACATTGTTATAAATTGAAGCAACTCCTCCCCCTTTGCCTTTTAGACGCGGCTCGTGTTTATAACAATAATCTTGGGGGGTGGACTCATTTAAAATAATGTAATCATCAGGTTTTAGCCAAGTTTCTGTCAAACAGAGCACATCTATATTATGATCAGTTATCATATTATTTACAAAAAGTGTTTTCGTAGAAATGGATCTGATATTCAATAAGCCAATCTTTATCATTTGTTTATCCATATTGCATTTGTTTTTTATTTGTTGAACCTCAATTAAATTGTTAACCTTAACTTGGTTTGGACGTTTTTTGTATTTTCTAGTTCGGGGAACAGACACAGTCTCTATAGTGTGATATCTAGGTGAAAGAGTCTCTATGTGCTGAGAATTAACTGACCTCTGTGACGGGACGCAGCTAGCAGACGGTCGGTTTAGCCAGTCTGTCTGCTTCCTGACCTGGGCCCCAGTTAGTCAAGTATAAACACTAAGACTATGTGCCATATTTCTAGACAGAAGAGCAGCACCACCCCAGGAGGGATGAAGACCATCTCTTTTAAACAGGTCAGGTCTGCCCCAAAAGCTCGTCCAATTGTCTATGAAACCTATGTTATTCTGTGGGCACCACTTAGACATCCAGCCATTGAGTGATGACAATCTGCTATGCATCTCGTCACCACGGTAAGCAGGGAGGGGACCAGAGCATATTACAGTGTCTGACATCGTGCTTGCAAGTTCACACACCTCTTTAAAGTTATTTTTAGTGATCTCCGACTGGCGAAGTCGAACATCATTAGCGCCGGCATGAATAACAATCTTACTGTATTTACGCTTAGCATTAGCCAGCACTTTTAAATTTGCCAAGATGTCAGGCACTCTGGCTCCCGGTAAACATTTGACTATGGTGGCTGGTGTCTCTATATTCACGTTCCGTACAATAGAATCACCAATAACTAGAGCACTTTCATCAGGTTTCTCAGTGGGTGCATCACTGAGTGGGGAGAACCTGTTTAATGTTTTGATCGGAACAGAAGAGCGGTGTTTTGATCCACGACTACGCTGCCTCACCGTCACCCAGTTGCCCTGCTGCAGGGGCTCTGCTGGAACCGGACAATGTACAGGAATCCCTGAGCTAGACGCATCCAAAGCCATATCTAGAGCCCTAACATTCTTACTGTCCTCAATTAAAGTTTGGATGCGTGTCTCTAATTCTGAAATCTTCTCTGTCAGCCCAACTATTTCCCTGCATTTATCACATGTGAATCCCGCATCAGCGACAGAGATAGATAAACTGTACATGTGGCAAGAGGTGCAAATAACAATTGTAGGAGACACACACACACACTGTGAGCACACACCCGGAGCAGTGGGCAGCCATTTATGCTGCGGCGCCCGGGGAGCAGTTGGGGGTTCGATGCCTTGCTCAAGGGCACCTAAGTCGTGGTATTGAAGGTGGAGAGAGAACTGTACATGCACTCCCCCCACCCACAATTCCGTCCAGCCCGAGACTAGAACCCACAACCCTTCGATTGGGAGTCCAACCCTCTAACCATTAGGCCACGACTTCCCCAAGGCCACGATTTCCCCTAACTTAGCTATCGGCGTGTAAGCACATCAAGTAAACAACATGCGATGTTGTCATCAAACTGCACTTTCCACATGTAACGTTACAGCTAAAAAAAAAAAAAAAAAAAAAAAAAAAGACGACAAAGTGGAACTTAGTCATTTTACAAAACCGCTAAGCAAATATATACAGTTTCAGTACATACCACATAGAGACATTGTTGCTGATGCTGCTCTTGTTAAATTTCAGCCTCTGGATCTGATTCTGGATCATAAATATACGCTGAATCTGACTGTTAGCCATGGTTTGTTTTGGTTGGTTTTGTCCTCACAATGTCACAGCTTCCAGACGCGCTCAACTGCAAAAGCCTACTGGCGCTCGTGATTCTTTAGCTCCGCCCACACGTCACGCCTCCAGTCGGTCGTGTTTTTCCGGGAAACATCGGTACAGACTATCTTTCTCTTATAAATATAATAAAACTAAAGACTTTTTGGAGTTATGAAGGATGCAGTACTACTCTATAGGTACTCAAGATTAACAGGATATTGAGTGAAAACGAGCATTTCACCCCCCTTTAACAGCAATTAAAAGAATGTCTCAGTATTTCTGTTAGCCTAATTAATAATATCTGTGGCAGTAGTTTTTATTGCCTTTTGTTGTGGAATGTTTCAGATTACACCAGAATTTAGATCTGTTTTGTTCTCTTACTCTACAGAAGTGCAATGACTGACAGATTGAAATTACTGAATTGCATGAAACTTCGTCAAAAGTTTTTCAACATCAGTCCAGCTGAGAGGTAAGAGGCTAGGCAAATAATAGATTATTTCACAAGCGAGAAATATGAGCAAATTATCTTATCAAAGGAACAACATACAGTGACCAAGTTTTGTATCAGCCTCTTTCTTTGTTTCTTTTTTATTCATAAACAGTCTCTCTTTAGTAATGTCTCTCTTTTTTTTCTTCTCAGTATTGATATGACAAATGTGACTGGGCCTCTCTCAGCATTCATGAGCTGTCCACATGTGTCCAACAGAACCCAAAAGGAGCTAAACAGGTGTGTGGGGAAACAGACTATTAAATTAAATATGCCTTTAGTGGTGCATAAGTGTATTATGTCCAATTCTGCTCCCGGAGGTCCAGACTTCCAGGCAGGTGTGTTGATAAACAGAACTAAACTTTCAGAAGCAGACTGGACACCTCTGGTATAATGTGATAATCTACCATAGATGTCACATAAAAAAAAATAAAATAGCTTCTGTATATAGAGACAATAAGAAGCACAGGTTAAAACTTTAAGAAGGTAATTATGTAAACTAAATATTCTCTCTCTCTCTCTCTCTCTCTCTCTCTCTCTCTCTCTCTCTCTCTCCTTAGATTAAGACTGCGTTTCTGTTGTAATGCCACAGATTTATTATACCTGACAAAGAAGAACACAGCTGTGAATCAAAGCATTCCCTATGAGACCTCAAAAAGGGTGTACAAAGTGGGAGCTGCACTTCACAAAATGCTGCCTGAGGTCTGTTCTTTCCACCAGACTTTTACTGTTTTTCTGATAAGATAGGACAGAACTTTTTGGTAAAACCATTTTCACAAACAGGTTTTGTTAAAATTAGTAGGCCTATAACACTGTGCTCTAACTACTGTACATGCGCTGCGATAAGTCTTTTCCATGTTAATCAGAGATTTTGTCATAAGAAACTGTTTCTATTTATGCGACGTCACGACAGGAACATCAACATGCAAACTATGACAATGCTTTACTGCTTTAATCAATGTTAAAAGTGTATAATGTGAGTTCAAATATCGTATTGCATGTTATGTATAGTCGTACAGAAAGCAACAACAGACATTTTACCTCAAATCTTGAAAATAGGCTAAATTAAAGCAAACATGTTCGATCAAACTGCGAACTGACAAAGAAGACAATGGATTCCATCACTGAGTTTTAACTTTTAATAATGTTAAAGAGGTTTAATATTCATTCATTATATAAATTAGATTATAAACTTGTCCATGCAGTGCGCTTCTCACTTTGAATGGCTGTGATATTTGATTGATTCTGTCGTAATTGTCACGTCGTGTCTAGTCAGGACACAGTGTTAGGTATCATATACTAGCAATTTTTTACATTAATTATAAATGTAGGTTAATATCCGTTCATACATATTGTATTCATAATCCATGTTCATACATTAACTTATGTTCTTTTGTTAACTGTGACAGGTTCTTTCACTATGTAACTACTGTATGATGTTCTTTTTTTTTTAGGACTTTCCATGGAGTAGCCGTGGTCATCTGGGCAGATGTGCAGTGGTGGGCAATGGGGGGATTCTGAAGAACAGCAGTTGTGGAAGAAAGATTGACAGTGCAGACTTCGTCATCAGGTACATACTGCACGACGTGCTCACTTGCAGTAGGTATAATTTTAGCATTACAGCTCATGCTAACCTTATCAGACAACATAATGCAACACAAAGCGGCACTGTACCCTTATTGGTTATGGATATTTATTGGATTTATTATAACTTTAGTTTGTCTTTGTTACAGTGTAATTATACATTTAATTGCTGTGTAATATTAATTAACAAAATACACTGACTATAGGTTATTTGCTTGTAATGATGAGTAATGGTACTTGCAGAAGGAAGCATCATAAAGTGGCATGTGAAAGTTTTTGGAAACCCCTCGCAGAATCTGTGAAAAACTTAATAATTTGAACAAAATAAGAGAGATCATAAAAAATGCATGTTATTTATTATTTAGTACTGTCCGGAGTAAGATATTTTACATAAAATATGTTTATATATAGTCCACAAGACCAAAAAAAGAAAAGAAAATGTATATGTAATATTAATATGTAGTATACATGTAATATGAAAATATTTTAAGTGGAATTGAGCACTGTGAGCACTGGGACTCAATTTTTTATAACATTTTAATAGCCCTACTTATTAGAATTTTGCCTTGTTCAGTTGAGCTTTTAATAATCCAGCAATTGTTAAATTATGTATTTTTTTCAGGTTGAACTTGGCTCCCATTAATGACAGTGATGTTGGGGTAAAGACTGATCTAGTGACCATCAATCCCAGTCAGCTCTCAGCAAAGTGAGATGATATTAACACAATTATTAACATAAAGATTCAAATTAACATTAAGTGAGGCAAGTAATAGCACATTTCATATACTGTGGGCATTAATGCTGCAACTGGTAATTTATGTGCATACCTCTGCTGTTACAGAAATATGGCTGTAAATCCGGATCCGCTGGTGCAACGCGTGAGTGTGTATGGAAATGCGTCTCTGATGATTTCAGCCTTTTCATACACAGACTGCACTGCAGTGTCAGTTAAAACCCTCCAGGTGCTCCAGCCGATCAGACCTCAGCAGCCCGTGGTGTTCTTTAGTCCCTACTACCTCAAGACATTAGACTGTTTCTGGAAGGGGCTTGGCCTGAAAGTAAAACGCCTCTCCACAGGTTTCATGTTAGTTAATGTGGCACTAGAGCTCTGTGATGATGTGCATTTATTTGGATTCTGGCCATTTGACATCAATCTAAAGAAGCAGACACTTCAGCACCATTATTATGACAACAAACTGCCCAAACCATTCGTGCACGCAATGCCAGACGAGTTTGTCTACTTGTTACAGCTTCACAGCCAGGGGGCACTAACACTGCACCTACAGCCCTGCTTATGACACACACACACACACACACACACACATTTTGCATTTGTTTTCTGTTTACTTGCAAAGCGTTCTGGCAAGGTGTCTAAAGCAGGGCTGTCAAACTCATTTAAGGTTGAGGGCCGGATCGGAGAAAGTGTCCCCTTGTGCGGGCCAAATTAGCTTTTTGTTAAACTCTAGTTAATATTCATATAATAAATATAATAAATGTATATATATGTGTGTGTGTATATATATATATTGGACACGGATTGGACACCTCTGTGGGCATGTTTGACACCCCTGGTCTAAAGCATAATGTTATCATAATGTGATCTAGAAATGCAGTTTGTCAACTGCAAGCCGTTCTATTCGCCGCAGGAGTTTCACTCGTTCATTCTGGTCAGTGTTTACATCCCTCTTCAAGCGCACGTGAGCTCAGCTTTAGAGAAACTCGCTGATCAGATTACAGAGACAGAACAACAACACCCGGACTCTGTTTTAATCATTCCTGTGAACTGCCAAAATACAGACAGCATGTTACATGTCCCACCAGAGACAGTAATATATTGGATCACTGTTACACCACAATAAAGGATGCATTTCACTCTGTTCCATGATCAGCTTTGGGACATTCTGATCACTGTCTGATTCATCTTATACCTACAGGCAAAAAATTAAATCTGCTAAACCTGTAGTAAGGACTGTGAAGAGATGGACCAGCGAAACAGAGCAGGATTTATAATCTTGTTTTGACCGCACTGATTGGAGTGTAAGTAGCTTTAGAAAGAAAGGTTTTAATTTTAGAAAGAGAACGAAGATAGAAAAAAACTAGAGCCAACTACAGAGCTAATTTTATTTTTCAAATTTGAAGTCAGTTTTTACACCCGGACACTTGAGAAGAAATAGCTAAATTTAAAGGGATGGTTGAACTTAAGACACCTGATTCAAGTAATCAGCTCATTAGTAGTGACTCTGACTTGTGAGAGAAAGGAGACATGCAAAATGTGCAGTGTTGGGGTGCCTCTAGGACCATGGTTGGGAACCACTGGTCTAGACACACTGATAAACTATTAAGAGTATGCTTATTTTTTGTGGTTACATGCAGATAGATGTGCATATCGTCAATGTAACAGTGAAAAGAAACAATGCGTTTCCTAAAACAGATCCCTGAGGAACACCACAAGTTAGATTGCTAAAGAGGAAGTGATGTTTCCTATTTTAACTAAGAAAGTTTGGTTTGTTAGAAAATATTTAAACCAATTTTTAAAACCGTCCCCTCAACCCAAACCCCCCCCCCCCAGACCCACATAAGACTCCAGGCAAGAGATGAGAATTTCATGATCAACAGTGTCGAATGCTAAGAACAGGTACAAATAAACAAGTAAAACTACAGAATTGTCATTATTTAAATGGCATCCATTAGAATATCATTTTAGAACTCTTACAAGGCTAATTTCAGTACAATGCAGTGATTTAAAACCTGATTGAAATGTCTCATAGATGTGATTACAAGTTAGAAATGACTGTAAAACCTTTTTTTCCTCCTGTAACCTTAGAAATGAAAGGTAGAACAGATACAGGCTGGAAATTTGCTAGAATAGAAGCATCCAGTGAACTTATCTTTAGCACTGGAGTGATTGTGGCAATTTTCAAACAATCAGAGATTGACCCTGATGCAGACATGTACTGAGCAAAAATACAAGCCCTGGTCCTATAATGTCAATTATTTGCTTCAAGTAGCTAGGTTTTATAATATCACAGGGGTTTGGGGTGTTTTTTTAATTTTGTAATTGCTTCCTTAAAACATTGAAGATGGAATTAAAAGTCATCCAAGAGGCAGATGGACTCATCAACGTCATCATTTCATCATCAGTCACTTGTATTTGAGCTCTCAGGTTAGTGATTTTGTCACCAAAATGTTTCAAGAAATCTTCACAGAGTGCATTTGTAGGATGTTGGAAAGACTGTACCGAATAATTGAATACAGAGTTTATAACAGAGACAGGAACACTAGGAGTGTGATGATGTTTCTCAGTCAGTTTAAAAAAAAAACAGAAAGACTCTGCTTTCTTGACAGCTCTCTGGTATTAAGATAAACAGTTCTTAAATATAAATATATTTTCCACCTTCTTTCTGCTTTGCTACATGATTGCCTCAGGGAATGAATATCTTGATCTATCCAATGCTCAGATTTACACTTTGGCTTTAAAAAAAACCTATAAGGCACAATATTATTAATATAAAAAAAAAAAATCCACTCATACAGTGGTTAAAGATTCAATATGTTGTTTGACATCTAGATCAGATACTAAAGACTCAAGGGATAAAGAACAGCTTACTTCATTGTAGAGTTCAGTAAAGGCCTTGTCACGGCTGTGACTAAGGACAGGAAGCAGTTGTGAGTAATTGGTATTTATTAAGATGAGTAAAGTCAGGCTGGATGATGGTGGTTGACGCAGGGACCTCAATGGCAGCACAGACAGGTGAGGAGGTGATTGAGTGTGCTGGTGGTGGTGGTGAGGAATCCGCGATGATGACTGGTAATCCAAGAGCGACCGAACAGGAACAAGACACAATGAAGCAGAGCTGGTGGAACACAGACAAGAAGCACATGGACCCCCGGGACAGGCGGATTAAGCGGAGAATGAAATACAGGCTTTATTTTAGATACATGAAAGGCGGGATGAATTCTCCTGTACGCTGGAGGAAGTTTGAGGCGTACTGCCACCGGACTAATGATCTTGGTGACAGTGAACGGGCCAATAAATTAGGGAGTCAATTTATTAGAGATGGAACAAAGAGTAATGTTCTTGGTAGAAATCCACACTTTTTGACCCACGACGTATATGGGAGGCCTAGACTGGTGGCGATCGGCTTTAGCCTTGGTGCGCGCCCCCACTCGGAGTAGAGTCTCACGGGCTCTAGTCCCAGTGCAGTGACACCTCTGCACAAAGGCGTGAACGGAGGGGACCGCGATTTCGGATTCCAGACTGGGAAAAATAGGTGGCTGGTAACCTACACTACACTCAAACAGAGATAGGCCCGTGTATTGTGGGCGTACTCCACCATTGACAGTTGTTGGCTCGAGGAGGAAGGATTCTTGGTAACCAAACATCGCAACACCCTTTCCAAATCTTGGTTGGCCTCTCCTGTCGGAAACCACATCTAGCGGGAGGCCATGTAAACAGAAGACACGATCTACGATGGTCAACGCAGTCTCCTTGGCTGAGGGTAATTTGGGCAAAGGAATAAAGTGTGCTGCCTTCGAGAACCGGTCCACCACTGTCAAAACTACCGTGTTTCCCTCGGAGGGCGGTAATAAAATCTAGTGTGATGTGGGACCCGGGTCTCGAAGGGACCGGCTGCGGTTGAAGTAACCCATCAGGGGGTCGATTGGAAGTCCTAAAAGTGGCGCAAATGTCGCGAGCCACAAGTGGCCACCAGAATCGTTGCTTGACTAAGAATTTAGTACGGTTAACTCCTGGATGACAAGGCACATTAGAGCAATGCCCCCACTGGATGACGTTGGACCGTAATCCCTCCGGCACAAATAATCGATTCAGTGGGCACCCGGACGGAGGCATTACCCCTTCTAAGGCCATCTTGACCTTCGATTCGATCTCCCATGTGAGTGTGGAGACCACTTATGTCTCAGGTAAAATACACTTGGGAGTAGACGGGCGTTCGGAACGGTCAAAATGATGCGACAAAGAATCGGGTTTGATGTTCTTGGAACCCGTGCGGTACTAGAGAGTAAAGTCAAAACTTCCGAAAAAAAGTGCCCACCAAGCCTGCCTGGAGTTCAACCTTTTGGCAGTACTAATATATACTAAATTCTTGTGGTCGGTCCATACTATAAAAGAAACCCCCCGAGCCTTCTAACCAGTGGCGCCATTCCTCTAATGCCATCTTGACTTCCAACAATTCTCAGTTACCAGTATTATAATTGCATTCGGCAGGGTATAATCGATAAGAGAAAAACGCCCATGGGTGCACCTTGTAGTCTGAAAAAGAACGTTGAGATAACACCGCCCCTACCCCCACCTCCGACGTGTCGACCTCCACCACAAACTGATGTGATGGATCAGGGGTGATCAGAATAGGGGCTGAAACGAAGCAGCTCTTCAGTTTGGCAAACACAGCCTCGGCTGTGTCTGACCGCCTGAACGTAATTTTGGGGGAGGTCAAGGCGGACAGAGGTGCGGCTAGTTGGCTGAAGTTGCGAATAAAACGCCGGTAGAAGTTGGCGAACCACAGAAATCTCTGTAGGGCCTTACGGGAATCTGGACTTGGCCACTCTACCACAGCCTTAACCTTCTCGGGATCCATGCGTATTCCCTCAGTCGACACGATATACCCCCAAAAATGGAACAGACTGTGCATGAAACTCGCATTTCTCCGCCTTGACAAAAGCCCATTCTTTAGCAACCTCTGAAGCACTCATCGAACATGCTGCACGTGTTCCTGGAGAGAAGAGGAAAAAATCTATATGTCATCCAGGTAGACATATGTAACAGAAATGACTCGAACCAGACAAATTAAAGAGGCAATCAGGGCTGTGTTTGAACACGAGCCGAATTCCTCAGGAAGTCATAAAACATTCTGTGCCACAAGTCCCAAGCAAGATGACAAACCAACTTGTTCACACAACAGCTTTCAACATTAACACCACTAGAACAATTATTTACTTCCCCAAAAAACACTTCCTTCAGGTGGAGGTACTCAGCGGGCACCTTAGACAAATCCACTGCCTCCTCCTGAAACACAGAAATAGAAACAGATGGACAAGCAGACACTAGACAAGATTCATGCAACTTGTTACTCCAGGCCAGGATGGAATTCAATTGCCAGTCTATTTTGGGGTTGTGCAGGAGGAGCCAGGGGTGACTGAGTACTATGGGTGTGAGGAGAGTCAAGGATGTAGAAGGAGATGGTTACTGAGTGGTTGCCTGATGTGATGAGGGTCATGTTTTCAGTGATATGAGAGATGACCTGTAGTCTCTGTCAATTGAGGGCATGAACCGTGATGCGTGGTGCGTGAGGGGAATTTTGAAGTCTGCGTGCTAGTGCTTTGTCCATGAAATTACCTTTAGCCCTGGAGTCCAGAAGTGCTTGACAGTCGTGAATCTGTGCTGACCATCTTAGTATTACCTGGAGGAGTGTAGATGATGATGAGTAGCCTCATACTTACTACCGGGCTTGGCCTTTTACCGGACAGATGTAGGCGTGATGACCGGTTCCCCCCGCAGTAGAGGCACAGACCCAGGGACCTCCGCCTCTCCTTCTCCTCCCGGGAAAGCTGAGCTCACCCTACCTGCATGGGCTCGTGATCGTAGGAGGGGCTGGCCCCTCGAACGTCCGTCTGGGCTTTCGATGTGGAATTGGGTAGGTTCCGTCGATCCACTCATGTCAGTCGTGCATCCACCCTCAGTGCCAGCTCAATGAGTCCATTGAGTGAGGTCGGAAGGTCCAGGGCATAGATCTCTTTCTGGACGTGGTCAGCCAGCCCATGCAGGGACATGTCCCACTGCGCCTCCTCATTCATTCAACACTCCACCGCCAGAGTGCGGAACTCCATGGAAAAGCATGAGAGGGATCTCTCTCCCTGACGTAACTCAGCTAGCACCCTAGCTGCCTCTCTCCCGGCGACGGCCCGAGCAAAGACCCGTCTCATCTCAACGGAGAGTGTCTGGAACGAGGCGCAGCATGGATCTTGATTCTCCCACACCGCCATTCCCCATAATGCCGCCCCCCAAGTGAGCAGGGTCAATACAAATGCCACCTTGGCTTGTTCATTGGAGAAGGTCCTAGGTTGAAGAGAGAAATGCATATTGCATCGTGTTAAGAAAGCTCTACAAAAATTCGGCTCAATAATTAGGTCTCCGGAATGGGGAGGCATGGTTCTGGCTGGGAGGGGGTCTCCAGTGGTGTGGGAGGAACGGGCGGTGTGAGCAGCACAGTGGGAGCTCGTAGAAGTTGTAGTAGTCCCACTTTATATTAGGTGGCTTTAAATACTATGCACTTCCATAAAAAAGTAAGTACAATGTACTTATTGTGTTCATATTGTATTGTAAAAGGGTGGCCTTAGGTGGCCTTAACTACTATGTACTTACATAAAAAAAGTAAGTACAATGTACTTATTGTGTTCATATTGTATTGTAAAACACTTTTGCTGCTATTGAGGTGGGATAGGGGTAAGGTTAGGGAGAGGGTTGGAGGTATGGGTAAGTTTAAGGGTGGGTTAAGGTGTGAAGTATGGGTCAACATGTAATTATACATGTAATTACAGAAATTAAATACAGATGTAATTATACATCTGTTTTTTAAAATATAAGTACAATGTAAAAACATGTATGTACACAATTAGTACATTGTACCGTTCAGGGGAGTCCATCCTTCGAGCACTGGCGCTGATGAACTCAGAAATGGTGTTCAAAAACTCAGACGCTGTTCTTTCGATGGACAGCATACATGGACGGTCGCAGTGATTTTGACAAATAAGACAACATATTTTGATGATCCTGGATCAACATTATTGTCCAAAAATATTAACTTAACCCAATCCCTACCCCTAAACCTAACCCTACCCATAATTTATTCCTAAAATCAGTGGGAAATGATAGCTGATTAAGAAGAGTGTACAAGCACCTAACCCTGATTTTAATCCTAAAACAGACATTTCTTGAAAAGTTATATCTCAACTCTGACTGGTTGATTGGAATGTTGTTCCAGTATCAACAAGGATGTTGATCCAGGAACATGTTTTACTTGGTGAAATCACGCTCGGTCAAAGGAGTAGTAGCTGAACTTCAAAGCTTGGAGGGTTAATAGAGGGTATACCGGTTGACCAGTTTTTTATTTTATATTTGGTAATGCTGGTTACGTGTCCTTGATATTTGTAATATGTAATAATAACCATTTATGAAAGCAACAGGACTCTTAAAGCTGTGTGGTATTATAATTATAGTCACTTCATGTGTCATGTTTAACAATGTCTTTTTGTCGTGACTGTATGTTCAACATTCAATGCAAGGCATTTTTTTTAGATCAGTCTTCATCTTTCATTCCAGAAGCACCTGTCACAAAACACAAAGACTCCACGTGATTTTGTCATCTATAATACTTTTGTTGGCTAATGTTTTTTACATGGTGCTTGGAATGCCTTATTTTATAAAGCTCAGAAGCTGTAACCATGTTTTCATCACTGAAATGAAATATCACATGACTACACATATGATGTGACATTCCCTAACAGGAATAACTATGTGAATGCTTTTTTTCTGCACTTAGTCCAGTGATGTCCCAGAAGCTGCTCCTTCTCCAGTCGTCATGCATTTTGAAAATGACAGAGGCCAGGGCTAACTCGTTTATTTTAATACATCAAAACCACTGGACAGCTTGTGTCTAACAGCAATGACCAGAACTCTATTGAGTGCTCTCCTCCTTGTTACTTATGTTATTATACTGCCACCTAGCTGTCATATGCAGAATCACAGTATTTCACAGAAACCAACACATTCCCAAGTCTTAAATACTATAGTGGTGTCAGGGGTATCCATGTGATGACTTACTTACATCTCTGAAATAAATAAATAAATAAATAAATAAATAAATAAAAATAGAAGAAAGGAAGAACTGAAAATGGAATCTAACTGGAGGAGCAGTTAGATTCCAGCCTGACTTTACAATTTCGAGAATGCTCGAAATTGACTGTTTGAACACAGTAGAAGAAAATATTTAGTTTGAAAGGATGGTTTTACAGATACAGCCTTCATTATCATTTTTAAGGCATCTTAAATGGAATAGGTCATCCAAAAACTAAAATTTTGCTTTACAAAAATAAAGATTTTTAGCATTCCATCTGCTCAGCAATGCAATCATCTTCAGTGAATGGTTTGATGGTGAGTGGGATAAATATTTTTTGTAAGGGAAGTTGTGGCCTAATGGTTAGAGGGTTGGACTCCCAATCGAAGGGTTGTGCATTCTAGTCTCGGGCCGGACGGAATTGTGGGTGGGGGTAGTGCATGAACAGCTCTCTCTCCACCTTCAATACCATGACTTTGGTGCCCTTGAGCAAGGCATCGAACCCCCAACTGCTCCCCGGGCGCCGCAGCATAAAAAATGGCTGCCCACTGCTCCGGGTGTGTGCTCACAGTGTGTGTGTGTGTTCACTGCTCTGTGTGTGTGCATTTTGGATGGGTTAAATGCAAAGCACAAATTCTGAGTATGGGTCACCATACTTGGCTGAATGTCACTTCACTTAATCTTTTGGTGCAATGCACTTATTGTGTAAAAACATGCTTTTGCATTGTATGCATGCATTATATCTGTAATTAATTACTGTCATTAACCTACCCATTCCACCAAAACATGTCCCTAAAACATATCCCACAGCAGAAGTGTTTTGCAATAAAATATAGACAATATAACACAATAATTGCAATGTGCTTATTATTATTTTTTATGTATGGTTTTGGAAACAAGCACATAGTAGCTAATGCCACTTAATATAAAGTGGGACCATTGCAACCACCTTAACAGAAATCAGAAAGTGTAATTTTTTTAGCATATTTAACTGGATTTGTATTATTATTATTCCATTTCACGTATGTCAGCAGATAAAAGTTTAAAAACATTATTTTTTTTGAGGGTCCCTTTTGAGCATTCTCTTGACAATAAGTTACCCTTGCACCTTAGTAAACTAACTTTCATTAGAGTGTTAGTAAACTGTCAACTAATTGTTTTTTGTGATGGTCTCCCAACAGACACTCTACTGACCATCTGTAACTTTGCAAGAACATGTTAACTTATTCTAACCCTAACCCTACCAGACTATAAATGCTCTACTAATGAGAGTTAATAGGTATGTAGGAGCAATGCTACTTATAGTCAACAGAGTGTGTTAAAGGGACCATGAAAATAATAAATAAAAGCCCTTGCAATGCTATTTTTTTGATCCGTCCACCTCAAACAGAAAAGCCCTTTTTTATGTGAAAAAGATATCATTACATCATGACCTTAAAAGTAAAATAAAGTGGACTAAGAGCAAGAACACCACTGAAGAGTAAGGCCATACCATATGTAAACCTACTTATACTCATCTGGTTTGATAAGTATTAAACCATTATGTCATGATCAAAACAACTTCCTGAGCCCATCAGAAGAGAAACTGTTGAGGTTTATGCATCTGGAAAGAGATTTATAGCCATTTCCAAGCCATTTAAAATCAACCATTCTATTAAATGTACAATAATTTTCAAATGGGGAAGGTTTCACACCACAGGCAAACTGTCCAGGTTGGGTCTTCTCTGGAGAGACGAGTTGTTTGCCAGGTCTGACTATAATGTTTTACAAAAACATTCCATTTGAGGAAAAGAACCTCATGCTGACCAGACCCGAAGCACGGTGGTGGAGTTTCAAAGCTGTTGCCATCACAATCTCAAAGAATTCACCATTATATCAAGAGTGCATGGGAAAAACACAAAGCTGTAAAAGGCTAAAGCTGTTATTGGATGGTTACAAGATGATGTTTCTTCTAAATATGCATGGCCATTTGTACATTTTATGGGGACAGACTTCAAGTGTCATTCACTTCCAGCTATTTTTGGCTGTATTTGAATAATTTTAATAATACCTTAAAGAATAATAATTATTATTATCTTTAGCTGGCTCATTTTTCTGCTTATTGCAAACTGGTGCATCATACCATATTATTTTCTGAACACACTGTTTTGTAGTGCAAACTCTTTTACCATTTATTGTATTGTTCTCGTTATTTTCCTACAGCAGGTAAAGAACCGGAAGTCTCGCACTTTTACAGAAAACGACTTACATTTGCATTGAAAAATACAGTGAATAGGGGTGTATTTTATATACATTTATTAAATAAAGTTTTTAAAAATCTTTTTCCCCCATTACATATATATATATATATATATATATATATATATATATATATATATATATATATATACATATATATATATATGTAATGGGGGAAAGAGATTTTTAAAAACTTTATTTAATAAATGATATTACCTTGAACCCATCAAAATTCCATTACTGATATGCTCACATATGTTGAGAAAGGGGTTTACTTTCCTTTTCATATCACAGTATGATCATATTAAAGTGATCAGAGTGAGATCATATTAAAATGTATGCTTTTTTATTCCAGAATATCAATCAAGCAAATTATTATTTTTATTTTGTAAAAAAAAGGACCAGTAATTCATTAGGACCTAAAGCATAAATTGCTTTTATATATTATATATATTTATATATTACTTGCATTTGAGGCTTAATTTAAATAAATAAATAATTGAAGTCAGGAGAGAAAACTGGTTTCAAAAAGCCTGAATGAAGGGTTGCCACATTGATTAAAGTTTAAAAGTTTAAAGTTTATAAAAAAAGGAAATATTCTGTCATGATTTACATTCACCTTCCAAACCTGTATGCTGTTATATTTTAAAGGTGAATTTTAGGAATCTTCATGCAGCTCTTTTACATAGTTCATGGCAACCACATCTACTATATCAAATAGCTCCATAAACATAGTACAACACGTAACTTGTGCACTCCAAGTCTACTATAGCCACACATGAGTTAATATGAGAAAATAGGAAAAGTCCCCCCCCCCCCAATATTTTAAATTCTTGCACCGATCTGCTGCACTCCATCATGCAGTGCTCTGTTTTTAGGTTGACAAAAAGGGTTAAAAGTTTCAATTGTCAACCTGGTCTGCCTCAATGAACTAAACCATCAAATCAAAGTATGTGGCGTTTACCGTTCACAGATGCAGAGCGCAAATTCCAGTACAATGGCATCAGTTTAACATTGAAAGCATGATAAGAAATTGAAAATCAAATGAATGAAAAATAAATAATATTAGTCAGCTGTTTTACAATAGAAATGTTAAATAACTGAAAAGGTCATAGCGTTGGCAAGTTTCTCATCATTGGGGGGACCAAACTATATATATATATATATATATATATATATATATATATATATATAGAGAGAGAGAGAGAGAGAGAGAGAGAGAGAGAGAGAGAGAGAGAGAGAGAGAGAGAGAGAGAGAGTTGATCCTCCCCTTTATTCAAGACATGGTTATGGCCTTGATTTTGACTAATTTTACAATTATAGTTATTCTTATTGACTGTTGTTGAGTAATCTGTAGGACAAGAGGGCGCTGCTCTTGTACAATACTACATGTCCAGTACACTGCACATGTCCTCAGTAACATCATGAATCGTTAATGATTTTTGTGTGTCACTAAAAAATAATTGCAAACTCATGCATACAGGTTTGGAAGGAATGAGAAAGAAAACACAATGACTGAATTTTTCATTTTGGATGAACTATTTAACTATTATTTGACAGTGGCATGTCAAGTTGAAGTTTCCCATGTAATTTTGCTGCCAAATCAAATGTTTCTTGGTATTTTGAGTTACCAGGTAGCCAAAAGCTCTTTTTTGCTTAATTAAAAAGTCAAGTAATATCCTCTTGCATAAGGAATACTAGTTAATATGAGACTTTAAGGCAATTTTTTTTAGTTTTTGCTACGGTCAGTTCCTCATGGTCTAAAGGAAGTCACTGTTGATTTCATTGGAGAGTTGGCTCACTGCCACTTCACTGTGAGCGGAGCCGATGAGGATGCGTGCTGTCCTTTGAGGGGTGATGTCCAGGTAATGCCCTGTTTGTCCTTCTGGACAATGTCTGCATGACTGGTGGCTCTCATTCAGTCCATTAGAGACCCACGTGAGGTTACACTTATCCTTTGTGTTTAGTTTTGAAAGGCTTGTTGTGTTTTTTTGTTGGCTGTCCGTCTGGCATATGCAGTCACAGAGTGTTCTCCTACATCTTGTGGCGTCCCGGCAGAGGGATTTTCGAAAGCTGGGCTTAAAGACGAGGTAGACCATTGGATTGTAGAGGGTGGATGACTTGGCAAACATGGCCGCCAGGGCAAACGCTATTGGAGGTACCAAGTCTGGATCAGTAAAGGCCGCCCACATGGATACCACGGCATACGGGCTCCACGCCATCAGAAATCCAATACACACCGCCACTGACAGCTACATGAAGAGGAAACACATACACAGACAAAAATATCAATTTGTTATATATATATATATATATATATATATATATATATATATATATATATATATATATATATGTTTATATATAGATTGGTTTATGGATTACTAAGTGTATTCAAAAGGACATTAGAAAGCAATTCACAAACAATGAAAATGTCTTAAATACAAAACATGGTTGCAACCAGTGATGAATCAGTATTTCTACCAGTACTTCCAACAAGAAGTGGAATATCTATTCTCCTTCAACTCTTACCTTGACGATAAGTGTCTGCACGTTGGAGATTTTGTTCTGAGGAGCGACGTGCTGCTGCACTGCATGCTGGGCCCCTCTGACCGTCACCAGGATGAGCGTGTAGGAGAGGATGATGATGGCGCAGGGGACGATGTAGCAGAAGAAGAAGAGGCAGACGATGTAGATCATTGCAGGTATGTTGTAGCTGGGTGCGTGCCAGTCGATGCAGCAGGCGGTGCCGTAAGGCTCTGAGCCGTACTGACCCAAGCCTGAGAGTGGACTTACTGCAAACACTGCAGCGTAACACCACACCCCAACCACCAGCAGACGCGCATGGGACGAGGAGAACTTATTACCTGATCAGGCAAAAAACATTGATCATGTTCAAAATAGCATGGTAGCATACTATTCCTGCAGTGCATAGTATTTCTGCTGTACATCATATGCAAATTTCAGGTGCACTTAAACAGTAAACAGTGTGAGCAACCACAGACAGAATACATTTGGAGTGAATTTCTTTGAATGTATTTTTCTCTGTAAAAACGAACAACTCTTCTGTTTAGCTATAGCGTAACCTTGGGGGGTTGGAGGGGCATTAATTACATGTTCCATAGTACTTATTTCATAGAATAACAGCCTGCAATGAAATGTGGTAATCTGTGAACATTTTTAATTAAAATTTTAAACATCCATCTCTTGTTTTGCCCCTTTTTTGCATTAGAAGCTAAAAGTGGGAATGCTGAATATGACACTTTAGCTTCAGCCCAACAGGATCACAATATGTGTGTGAATGAGTCAGAGCATCAGTAACTTACCGTAAAAGAGGGCAGACAGAGTTAGCCTGTAGGATAATATTATCGCTCCAGTAAAGGAAAAGGTTTAAACATACAACTAAACTCACTCGCAGCAATGAGTGAAAGAGAAGGGTTATAATCACTTTAGCCTTCGGCTTTAAAGTACAACCAAAAAAATATTACAGTAAAAAAAAAAAAAAAAAACATTTTACAGTTTTAAACATAAGCAGTAAATTCATACTGATTTTTATTTATGATGTCTTTTTGAACAATTTACAGCAACACAGTTGTAATTTCTTTGGAGGGAGACACATCTGTCAGGTTTCTCATGTTAAAGACAATCTTATGGGTTTAAACTCAGAACAACATGAGGGTGAGTATATGATCCATTTAATATGAAACAGCTAAACTTAAATAATTGTATTCATAATTAATTTATATAAACTTGGTTTTGAAAGAAAGGAGACCTTCTGTCAACATCCAGAGTTGCAAACTATTTGAAGTGCAAATCGGCCCATATACGAAATCAACAATACAGTCTGTACTTCACAGAAACAACACAATAGAAACGAACCCCTCCAGGAAGGATCTGGCCCTGCAGCTGCATTTACAGGAAAAGAGACACAATCTCATCACAAGCAAAGAGAAAGATGGTTTGAGAGGTTTTAGTTATTCGGAACAGCTCTTAAAGCAGCTTCTCATCGTGTTTACAAATCAAACCATCAAGAGACTACAAGGAGCAAAGTGTGTCAAATGTTGTGTTTAAAATGTTTATGAAAGTAGTATTATAGAAACTCTTCACATTTGATTGATGTTGTTTTTAATGAGGTTAAATACTGGGGACTTGCCACATGCCACATGTTCTCGAGTTAATGTCCCAATAAACAGATTTTAAGGGCAAGATCATGCACATGACATGTTATCTCATCCGTGCAAAACTAAGCAGTTTAAATGAATAAATAATAAGAATAAATTACCCACTGACAGTAAAAATTATTTCAATTAATTATTTACTCATGCTATTTTAAACCTTCATGGAGCACAAAAGCCTATGTCAGACCTGGAGCAACGACTTCACAAATACTTCAAAAATGAATGTCTCTCTGTCAAGAAACCTGTCATAAGAATAAAGCTGGCTGCCTTTGTCAAACTGGAAAACAGACTCCATGTATGAAAGATGTGACCTGCAACAGCATAATCACATGTCACACCTCCAACTAGGGTTGGGTATCGATTGGGTTTTTTACGATACCGGTGCCATTTTGATACTTTTAAAATGGTAAGGGTGCCTAAACGTTGCCTGAACTGATACTTAAAACAATAAAAAGAGCCACAAAAAACTATGGATAACATCAAAGAACACTGAAAAGATTTAAAATAAATCCATAGCTTTCAGACGCTCCTTTGATGCTCTCATTTCCCAAGCTGTGCTTCCCTTACTCTAGTTAATAAATGTATTTCATGATCTGGGTCATTGTTTAAAACAAAGCCACACATAATGTTTCTACTGTTTCTCTGTCATTCCCCCTGATATTTAGTTTGAATGAGTGCTGTCTGTCACTGTCTGTAATCATTCCTGTGAATGACTGGATTTTTGAGTGCACAAGCATGTCTGAAAACAGCTGGTGCTCCACGTGGAGATCTGATCTCACCATCATCGAATCTGTCTGCGATTACATGAAGAAACAGATGAAACTGAGACAAACTCAATCCAGAAGAACTGTAGCAACATCTCCAAGTCATTTTAAGAAACCTGCCTCCAAAGCTCCAGTACTGTGAGAAGTTTTAGGCACTTGTGTACTGTTAGTAAGATTGCTTTCAAAAATATCGTCATTAATAGATTTTATTTATCAATTAACTTCTGTTAACTAAATCAAATCAATATTTGGTGTGACCAACCTTTGTATTGAAAACATATTTTGTCCAGGTACACTTGCACATTGTTTTTCAGGTAGATTCGCAGGAAGGTTTCTTCAAGCGTCTTGGTGATATGACCACAGTTCTTCTGGATTGAGTTTGTCTCAGTTTCATCTGTTTCTTCGTGTAATCACAGACAGATTTGACGATGGTGAGATCAGATCTCCATGTGAAGCACCGGCTGTTTTCAGACTGCTTGTGTATTCAAAAACCTCACTGGATTATTTTTTACAATTAATGGCAGAATGAATGTTTGGAATTGTAAACTGATATTTTCTTCTGACACACTACAGAAAAAAATATATAATTAACTGTCCGAACACCATTCTTGAGGTGAAAATACTAACTTGCCTAAGACGTTTGCACAGCAGTGTATGTGTAAAGTAGGTATAATTAAAATAAGTATATTTAAGGGGTGGGGGTGGGGGTACAATGGTGTTTCATGTATTCAGAGTTGTTGACAGTGTTAAAGAGATGGATTCTCATGCTAAACATGGCCAAAGTTTTAAAAAAGAATTTAGAAGAATGACTTCCGGGTTGGTACAGGTTGGTTTTTTACCAGCTGAAACTTGTACACAATACACAAGCAGTATACTAAGATAAAAAAATTATTTTAAGGTACTGGCCTAGTAACAGACTGTTGTGTGCCTAATAAAAATGTGAATTTTTGAACTTTTTTCCCCCCTGACAGTCAGACACCCTAATATCACATATAGAATTCAGCTTGACATTGACAATGGTTCTAAAAGGTTTTTTCTAGTAATGCCATAGAAAAACCATTGAACCAGTGAACAGTTCCTAAAAGAACCATTTTGAAGAACATTTTTAATATCTAAAAAACTGCTTTTCTTTTTTTTTAATATAAATGACCTTTTCTGCTTTTGAAAGGTTTCATGGATGTTCAGGTTTTTCATAAAATCACTGATGCCAATATAAAGAAGCTTTATCTTTAAGAGTGCACTTAACTTCACACATGGCTCAATCAGTCAGAACGTAGAGCCAGAACTATATTGCTTTAGTGAGAGGCTGTGTCTGTGTATGGCACTCGCTTGACTCTCCATGGGATTCCACCATGTTATATAACCATTTTATGCGTTCTCTATAAGATCTTCGCTTCATTTTCATTTCATGGGATTGAATTATTGCTGCCGTTACTGCTGCTGCTCCTGAGTCTGAAGATTCAAACCAGAAATAGATTTCATAGAGGGCCATCTGAATGGAGCTTTCTGAGCATTGAGAAACCCAGGAGTTGTTGGAGACATTGTGTGTTCAATGATATATCAAAATCATATGTAGTCTTTTTATGTATATCAAATTGTCCACATGGTTTTCCTTGCTCATTATTGTGTATTTTAAAATCAAAATGTATAAATAATATATAGTGAAGGCCCATTTGAAAAAATATAATTTGAATACTGTCTTTACCCCTTTGTTATGACATGTACCTGATTTATTATTTATTTGGCAGAGATTTCCTGTTTCACACTGTAAGAGAACTGAAGCAGCACAAGCCTGTCATGCTTTTACATTCTAAAAATACTTTAACTTAAGCTACTGTACACCTATAATAATTTGAATTTATTACATACATTCTTTATCTTTTGAAATGACGATTCACCATGATGATTTTTACAATAAATGCACTGCCACTTTAACAGAGTGTGAGCAATGCCGTGAAAACAGACATGCTGCCAAAATGATCACAACGCTGCTCCTGTAACATGGGCCAGCCCTGATGCCATTTAGTTAAATGGTGTAAGACAGCTCTCTTATCACAGCAGCCTGCCTCTCCTTGACATGTTGCTCAGTGAAATCAGAATAAAAAAGGCCCTTCATCAATCATTTGCTGGGTTGGGTTGCATTTAACACAAGAGTCATGTGTGGATGGCAGTTTCAAGGCTGCTGTGTTGCAGAAATTGAGCCGCTGCTCATCCAAATACATGGCCTTCATGGCCCTGTTTCTCCCCTATATGCTTGATTTCACTTTACAACTGATAACACAAACAATCAATCCATAAAAACCCAGACACAAAACAATTTGCCTCTGCAGGAATGACAATACTGTCATCTTTTCGTCCCATTTTGGGTTACAGTGAATGACAAAGATCATCTGTAGATGCCAATGTCTGAGCTCCTGTGCTGCCGTAATCAAGCCATTTTTCACCTAAATGCTCACTCCTCACCCCTTTTCTCCCCTCATATGCTTGATTAATCTAAATCAAACCATTAAAAACATCTAAACAATGGCTTGATGGTGTGTAACCAGGTGTAACTCCTAATTCTGATTGGATTAGTTTGTTGAACTAAAGCTAAAAACACACTTGTGATCACACCTTTATATTAATAACAAATTTAGCTGGTGTCTGTTTGCTTTATACGTATGCGACCCCAGCTTTTAAAAAACAATCTTAAGAAACATTCATTGAAGTAGAAAGAATGACCGTGAGCCCCCATCTGATGTGATGTGTTGTGTAACTACCTCTTGTTGTTATATACAGTAGGTGTAAAGGTTATATAGGTCTTCTGTCTATCAAATCTCTCAAATCAAAAAGTTATAAGCAGTTTCGTTCTTTCATTCTCTGGCATTCTCCTTTTGTTGCTTTTCCTTTCTGTTGAGCAGTCCTGTTTCTTTGGCTGAAGCACTGGGCACGTTGTTTTCATCCTTGCAGGGAACAAGACTGGCTTTGACATTTTCAACACAATTACTAACCTGATTCTCACACAGAAACCTAATAGAATTACTGTCCAGCTGTGTCCTGCTGAAAAGCTCATCTGCAGCACCATGGACTGTCTCCTGTCCACTTGAAACCATCAGACTCCTTCAGTGTAACATTGGCAGTACAAAGGCAGAGCCTCCAAAAAATTATTTAAAAAATATTCAACATTTCTATATCATATTCTAGATTTTACAACTGTTCATCTACTTTCTAGTGTATGTAATGCAATTATTTGCTGTCTTTCTTTAGTCAGGGAGAGAGGGAAGATAATTGTCTTTAATGGTGTTTTCCTTTACCAGGGAAGTTAATTTGTGTTATAATCTTTAGAATGACTGTTCACTTTTGAGGGAACTTCGAACTGCGTCCTCTAGAGTTCGCTATGGGGAACGCCTTAAGCATGACTGGTGTCTGAAGCATATACTGTATCTCAAAACAACAATGGCACCAGTGACAGCCTATGACATCAATGCCCTGCATGATCACAGTATAAAAGGCACTGAGATAACAAGTCATCCTCTTTTTCATCTTCAATGAGCGTTTGTTTATGTTAGTGTTAAGCTAAGCACGACTAGGAGTGCATGTTCTCTCGCCAGAGGCTTTGCTCTGACACCTGCAGTTTCACATGGCTTACGTGCTGTGTGTGTGTGTTGCTCTCGAGGGAGTTGGATGCACTCTGTATTCAGTGCTTATTTCTTGTGAGGGATAAGCATGAATTGAACATGCACGTCTCACGAGGAGGGGGCTTGAGCTCATTGTGATGCATTTGCGGGAATACTGAGGGGGATGTGAGTACTTCACCATTTACCAGAGTTTTTAGATATCGTTCTCATGAGTGCATTCACTTAGGTTACGTATTCATTATTCCCTGAGAAGGGAATGAGACACAGCTTCCTCTAGTTTCCTTGCCATGCTGTGGACACAAGCTTCAGAGGAAAGTAGAGGATGACAGAAAAATGACGTCATAGGCTGTCCTCGGCCAATGATATTGTGGTTATTAGATATATGCTTCAGACAATGGTCAAGCTGAAGGGGTTCCACATAGCGACCCATAGAGGACCCAGGGTATGGTTCCATTCACAGGGAACCATGGTCACATACATAACCTGAGAAGTTTTGTTAGTTATTTAGGCATTTGCTCTTTTGACACCTTGGTTATTTAAGTTGATTAACTGCCCTGATATTTGTATGTTTTCAATATATATATACTTTTCGGTTTATTTTAAAAATAAAATATAAAATACTTATGTTAATTTCTGGTATTTGGGTACTCTTTTGTTTTATGGTGTGAAATAGAGGGTTTTGTGTGAAACTTTATTAGAGATATATCAGTGGTAAAAGTGACAAGTGCTTGGATATAGGAATAGAAGATTTTTCAATGTAAATGTATTTATTAATAACATCTTTTAACTTTGTTACTTCCACTCAGTACCCCATAGACAGAAGAGGGGACATGTAACAACATCAAATTAACATTCTATATGATTCTAGATTATGTATTCAATAAACTGTTATTAGTCAAATGTGTCAATGTATAAATTCCGTAATTAAATTTTATATTAACTAATAGTGTAAATTACTAGTTAACCTAAACCATATTGGGTTGAAGCCATGCAATTCAACTTCAACATGTACCAACTAGATACATGACTAGCTAAATAATTAAAAATGTATAACCATAATGACATATTACTCAATTAGTTAAAAGTTGTGCCTCAACGAGTAAAGTCATAACAAAGATATATTCGCAAATCATTAGTTAATGATCAACTAAAGCAGGCAACTGGAACTTGAAATACATCGCTTTGATCATGGTGGTGATTAACATATGAATTTACATAATTAGATAATATGGACCCACTTTATATTAAGTGGCCTTAACTACTATGTACTTACATTTTAATTAATAATTTAGTACAATGTACTTATTGTGTACATACATGTTTTTACATTGTACTTATATTTTAAAAAAACAACGTAATTACATCTGTATTTAATTTCTGTAATTACATTTATAATTACACTGTTGACCCATACTTTACACCTTAACCCACCCTTAAACTTACCCATACCTCCAACCCTCTCCCTAACCTTACCCCTATCCCACCTCAATAGCAGCAAAAGTGTTTTACAATACAATATGAACACAATAAGTGCATTGTACTTATTTTTTATGTAAGTACATAGTAGTTAAGGCCACCTAATATAAAGTGGGACCGATAATAGTAAATGTGTTATTAGGGAACTAATATATTATGAAATTGAACTAATAACAATTTATTTATTACTTAATCTATGAATCATATAGAATGTTCATGAATTGCTGATGTAGTAATAATAAATATATGGTTTAGTTCTTCGTGAGTTATACATTAACGTGTGAATTAGTTAAGCATGAATTCATGCATATTTGTAAAGTGTTACCAAAAATACACTTTTTAACATTATATAATGATGTTCTGACATTATAAAATACAAATGTTCATACACTGTCCCAAAAAAATAAAAAATTCTAGTCACAAGAGGGCAAATATGCCAACTGTTAGTATTATTATTTTTTTATTTTTTTTATTTCTAAGAAATCTGAACAATATCTCTTGCAGAAGTGAAGCCTGGGGTGAAGAAGATGATCGTAATCATTTGGCTCACACCAGCTGCCTCTGGTATGCACGGTTAATAAATCATCTTTTTTTAAATACAGTATCAGGCCCTGACAGATAATGTCAGTGATAAGATTTCTAGGCCAGCCAATAAAGATATTCCAGCTTAAAAGCTCTTATTAAGAAGTTAATTTCACTTTGTTTGGTAAATACGCACACAGTGAGCACTGTATCCACATGTCCTTGATCAAATGTACCAGATTGTTCTACTTTGGATTTCATCAAAACAACAGCATGTGAAGGCTTGAGATCTGCTTTATATTTATCATCACACAAAACAAAAGTTTCATTTAGACATTAAGAGTTAATTGTTTGTTTTGTTTTCTTTCTTTTTAGACAGAAAATAGTGGACCTAAATGAATAATATAGCCACAAGTGTCACAGAATATGACAAAAACAGCTAATTTTAAAAACCAGATGCTGTTCTTTTTGTGGTAAGCTTTGCAGTCATGTGCATTTATCAACAATGTATCATCAGATAGTACTGCTGTAACAAGTTTTGACAATGCCTGCCCTATATCTGTCAGAAAGTGTGATGAATCAAAATAGTTTTCTTTCTCTTTTTTTGTCATCCAAGGATCTGTGAATCAGCAAAATACTGATGAAATAGAGTGCAAAAAGAGTGAACAAGACAATGTACATTTTGTCCCACACTGGCTTAGCAGAACAGTTGTTTAGGGATAATGTTATACAGATTCTTTGAGGACATAGTAAACACATTTTACATTACATCTGCACCTAACCAGCCCACAGTGAGTAACTTGGCTGAGCTCTCAAAGAGCCGTGTGCCTTTGGCCTACAGGAACCACAGGAGATGCATTTGATACACATTTTAACATCATATTCTGCTTGATTATATTCAAACAAGACGTGTCTTACCGTAGTTGGGGCAGCAGACTTTGAGCCAGCACACACAAGACAACACGGTCAGGTTACTGAGGCTGCAGATACCAAACAAAACTCCACAGAAGGCATAACACATGCACATGACCTCCGTGAACAACCACCTGAAAAGAGAACGAAACGTGCATCATGTTAGCCAGGTTTAGTTGTTTTCTGTTATTATTGCTGTTGGACTGTTTGCCTGAGACTCTGGGTTACAGGTGAAAATGTTGTAAATAATATTCAGTTTCTTGCACAGATCAATCATTTTGCTTGCTTTATAAGACCTCATTAAATCATAAGCGGCCATGGGTATTAACTTTATGCTGCCTGTATATGTTTTTTTGAGTCTTAAAGTGATATGGACCTGCATTTTATGAATCTCAAACTGAGCTAACGTTGTGTTAGTAAGGAGAGTTTTTCAGACAGAGAGAAACTAAAAACTGAATATATAAGGGTTTTATTGCAATTTCTGCAGTTTAGTTTATTCTGTATACTATACTTGACACGTATAATACTAAAACTGTATTATATCAGTTTCATATAGTTCACATATGTCTGTATGTCCTCTTGAATGCTGGTTTTTGTATTGCAATAATAATAATAATAAGCAAACTATAACACTCCAATTTAAACAGCAGGATGTAGTCTGTACTTGTGTATATGCCACAATATTATTGTTTATAAGTTATTTTAATTTCACTGGCTGCATTAAAAATGTGTATCCGGTGCTGTGCACATTGAATACTGAGTGCTAGAGAGTGAGAGAAAAGAGTCAGATTGCTGCATGCAATGACTTCCACCTCATGGATCAGAGATCAAAATCAGAAAATGAGGAGCAGTGAAAATAAAATCCCATGATTGGTTTAGAATTATGTGGGGCAGAGTAGAATTTATTTTACTTATTTATTTTAGAAAAGGGCACAAGCAGTCACTTATCCCTAAATAAAACAGTAAACTTAAAACATAACCTACAAAGCAGTGGCAATAAGATATACAATAACATTAAAGCAAAAGCAGAGAGTCCAGTTCAGTGTAAATTCATGTTACAGTTGCATTTGATGTCTAGATAATTTCCCATTTAATTAATTTTGCCTCCTCATTTCTTAAATTCACCTCAACATTGGTCCATTTTTCACATCATACTACACATGTTCTACTGCAAGACGCATGTTGGAAAAGCATTTCTGTAGCCCAAACAGTAAAGCATATTTAACAATGCCCAAACCATGGGTCTGATTCCTGATAGGCAATGTGTGAAATCATATCATATAGATCACTTTGGGTTAAATTGCCAAATGCATAAATGTAAATTAATCTGTAACTGCATGAACAGTTTGGAAATAACCAATATAAAACCCTGGAATAACAGCTCAGATTATGTGTGTTTGTTGAGCAAATGTATATACTTTTGTTGAAATGCTTTGCTAGTTTTATAGTGGACATAGTGTCATGGTGTCTCTGCCTGCCTTCCTTCTTGTCCTTGGAAAAGAAGTGTGCATGAACAATTTACAGGCTTGCCAAAATCTGAATATTGATTCTGTGCTGTGTAATGTAGCCCTAATAACACCAAATTTAAACAACTATTGCTTCATCTTTATTCTTCATTTTTTATTAGGTTTCTGAAGGGGAACAAGGTTTACTCAAGTGACCCCTTTATTGTGAACTCATGAAATTGATGTTCATTTTATTAACGTTATTATAAATCAACTATCTGCGTTGCAGAAACATGTTAGAGAAACAAATTAAATAATTATTTTCCTCAATTTGTATGTTCCAGTGCTCACGTTTTATGCATGAGATTTCAAAAGCAGAGGAGTTCCCACATGATCAGTGATAACAGCTTACTACACACATAAAAAAGAAGAAAAAAAGGAATAGTATCATCAAAGGGGTCAGTCATCAGAGAGATCCAGCTCTGAGGACCAGGAGGCTGCGCTCATGTGTTTCCAGCTGTTAAATTTGATTTAATTTGCTTTTATTATGTTGACGCCTTTAAGCCGATAAGAGAGAGAGAACAAGATGACCCTCTTTAATGAGTCTCAAGAGGACACAACAAAGATATGTATGTACTGTATGAAGAGAGATGGGAAGACTCTTATTCTACAAGAAACATCCCTCATGTGAAAGAGATTTACCTGTGAGCAAAAGCAGAGGGAATAGCGAAGGGAAAGAGGAAGATGGTCATGCCAAGGTCACTGATGGAGAGGTTGATGATAAAAAACTCGGCAGGCTTTAGAGACAACTTCTTACGATAGGCTACAAACAACAGAGTGGTGTTTCCCATCAGAGACAGCACACCTGCAGTGAAAGAAAGAAATACACAATCAATCACACACTCACTCACTCAATCAATTAATCAGTAAATCAAAATGAATGGTAAAGCTGCCTCGAAATAATAGCTAAAAGCGCTATAACAGGGGTGCCCAATCCTGTTCCTGCGAGCTATCTTCCTGCGAAGTTCAGCCCTGATCAAACACAACTGAAGCCTCATTCTTCAGATCTCCAGGAGCTCTTGATCAATACGGACAGGTGTGTTTGATCAGAGCTGCAACTGAACTCTGCAGGTAGGAAGATCTCCAGGAACAGGACTGAGACTTTGCAGCAGACTGCTGCACTATACAAACAAATGTGAAATGACTTGAAAAGATAAGGCTATTGTACGCAGACTTAATCTGCTATTTGAAAGGTTAAACAGAATTATATACTTTTAGTAGCTGAAAGCAGTATTAATGTCAGTTTATTAGATGCACAGGATGGGGGTTTTAAACGACTATCATTCAAGTCTTTGGCGATTTCTGCAGGCGCAGATTTTGATTGGTTCTAAAGAATGTTATAAAAAATAAACGTCAATCAAGGAAAAATGTTTCTTTCTTTATTTTCTTATTTATTTGTTTTTTATTCAAAGTGAAGTATGGATGTTTTTTTTTTTTTTTGGGGGGGGGGGTGTTTTTGATCAATGTTAAATAAAAATGAAAGGGGTCATGAACTGAGAAACCAATATATAAAAGATCATTGTACTATTCAGCCTTCCGTTTGAGAAACCAATACCATTGCCTGTTTGGCTCCGCCCACAATCACACATCACTGTCTCTTAAGCCCCATCCACTGATTCACACATGAAGTTTAAATAATGAGAGGCGAATGCAGGTCTACACAGAAACCAAAAAATAAAGATGCTGTGGCCAAGTTGTGGATAAACAGTATTTGCATTGCCTTTATTGTGATCTCAAAATTAGGAAGAAGTGAATAAACTTTTATTTTCAAGTTCCAGACTGCGTCAGTAAGTCCTTCGCTCACCTCATTTTACTACGGATGCGTTATCAGACAAGGCACAATTCAATGCATGATTTTCAGAAAAATTGAAACTAAAAGATGATGCCAACTATCTTGGATCCGACAGTAATGATTTCATTACGTGATCATTATTGTTTTGTCTGTTAAACAGATCGTTTGATAAGTACTGAGTATTTATGCGTTTTAAACGTAAATCACAGCAGTGTCCATCTGTTGAGGACTTCAATCATACACAACTGTATGAGTATTTTTCAATATACTGTAGAATCTGAACAAATGAATCTAGGTTCAGTATTAACATGATTCTCAGTTACTATTCTTAATTAAGCTTATGCTTCATAATAAGGTGCTTACAGAATTAAAACCAATGTTAAGCCAGTATATTAACGCTACTTTGACAGACACTTACCAAAGACGGTGTAGACAGTTCCCAAGAGCAAGTCATTCTCTTTCGATATTTTGGACTGAAACATGCCCGTTCCGGATGAGTTTTCCATCTGTACAGAACAAGAAAAGGAGCAAATGTAAGACCAATATGCAACATCTGGATTTGTTTTATTTCGCACACCATCCTCTTCAAATCTGAAAATCCATGTTGTTGGATTCAATCCTTTTCCCAGAATTGATCAATGATCAATGCATTTCCATTAGTACCTGATCCAGTTTAAAAGATGTGAAGTTCTCCAGATACGAGAGAGTCTTAATATGTCTTCCCATAAATCAATTTTGCTCTGAAGTGCACACAGTCCACATGGCAAAGAGATGTAGCAAGCGTGCACTGATGCATACAGCACACACACTCACAGCAGCAGAGCATGAATGTGTGTGTAGAGACTCTAAATGGGACCACTGGATGAGACGATGAACATTGTGAATCATACTACAATCCTATAACATTAATCTGGAGTAGTTTAAATAGAGCACAAAGAATATTCAGAGGCAACACATGTGTGGTAATATGTTGGTACTTCAATTGCTTTCTCATTACTAACACATTTTGCCTTCCTCCACTTTCATCTGTAGCCTGCGGGCACCTGACCCAGAGGAATATATCACACTCAACAAATGATACAGTGCTCCATATCCTCTCTCCCGGCCTACGGCAAGATATTTTATCATACAAAATATTGCTTTTTGATATCAAGAATAAAATATTAATATTCATCCCACAACCAAAGATCAGATCCCCCGTAGTCCGTTCAGGAAATGCTAGGTGCAAGACAACAGTTCTTACTTTGATTTATGGATTTGACAGTATTGCTGTCAGCCAGATGTGAAAGTATGTGTTCTGTGATTGATGCTCTTGAGTGACGAAAGCTTTCACACGGTGGACAGCAGAACATCTTGCCAACATCTGAGTCAGTTAGCAGTCTCACCAGCAGATATGCATATGAATGAGACCACTGAACATCAGCCAGCAGATGCTTAACATGCTCATGTTCAAGATAGAATGAATCCTTCATAGCCTAAGATTACATGGCCATTAATATCCTCAATTAAATGTCTCTCTGTTGTCAATTTTGACAATTAATTGTGCAGGTCCTGGTCCTGAGTGAGTTTCTGTATCAACATTGGGTCACACTTTATTCTGAGGCCCAACTGTCGCTATTAACAAACAATGAACTATGACATTTGGCTCAATAAACTCTTAATGTGCTGCCTATTAATAGTGAGGTAGTTGTTTAATTTAGGTGTTGGGCAGGATTATGGATGTAGAATATGTTCATGCACAATATGTGCTTTATAAGTACTAATAAACAGCCAATATTATAATAATAGGCATGCTAAAAAGTAAAAATGTTTTAGTAAAAAAATGGTCCCTATATTAAAGTGTTACCCAACACTGTATTTCATGAAAACAAGTCTTTTGAGCACTAGACTTTTAATGTGTAAAAATCAACAAGTGTAGTTGGTCTCCAGCAAAAGGTTTGTTTAAAATAAGTAGATTATGATAGTACAGCTACATACCTCTCAACTATATCATTTTCATGTTATATTCAGTAAATGCGGTTTCAGAGACATTCAACGGTGTATCCATTAAAATATTTATGGGTTTTTATCAGATCTTACTACTATATTAATTAACTTTAAAAGTGAGCAAATAGGAAAATAAAAATCATAGGAAGAAAAAAAAAAAAAAAAAAAAAAAAAAAAAAAATATATATATATATATATATATATATATATATAAAGGATTCATTCTATCTTGAACAGGAGCGTGTAAAGCATCTGCTGGCTGATGTTCAGTGGTCTCATTCATATGCATATATATATATATCACAAATTAGATCTACAGTGCTTATCTCAACTGTTTCTCTAAATAAATAAATGTATTAATTAACATACAATAATAATAATAGTAACAAAATTAAAGGAAGAGCCAACATAGACTCAATATTTAAAAGGGTCATATGATGTTGCTAAAAAGAACATTATTTGGTGTATTTGGTGTAATGCAATGTGTTTATGCGGTTCAAAAAACACATTATTTTCCACAACCATGTTAATTAGAATGGATTCTTTTATATTACATAGTAAATTCAGATTGTTTAATTATTTCTTATGTATGCAAATAAAAAATACTGCAGGCTTTAAATTATGCAAAATAAATCTCCAAATATTTACGCTTATTTTTCCTTTTTTACTAGCTAGCTATCACATATTTTCTAGTATGCAGCAAGAAGTTTAAAGCTTATGAGCTTCATTATGTCATCCACATGCAGTGTCTTCTGGGATTTCTGGGATTTTGATTCTCTCAAACCTGCACTGGATGCATCTTCGCTATCAGGAACACATCCAGCTACTTTCATGTGTCATCTGTAATTGCGCTCTTGTGTATTGGAAAAAATGTAAATGGCTGGTGATGACTAAGTACGAGAACACAAGAACTCAAGATTGCTTAGGAACACATATCGAGAAACGGCAATTGTTTCCCAGATGTTCCATATTTACTATTGCACTGCATCCACATTATCATACATCTCTATAATATAGGTGAAAACAGTATGTTACAAAAGAGGTATGTCTGAATTCACAATGCTCATGAAAGAGTACAGTAAGTACCTGGATGACCTACTGTTTGTAAGGTGATTCTGAAGTGCACATTTGATGGACATGAGGTCATGGGAGAGGACTTATGAAGGGCAGTGAGGCGACACAACTGATGATGGTAGGTCACAAGACAGTGAGAACAGTGTTAACTTAATTGTGATCATGAATACTAACATTTGTTGAATATATGTGTGTCATTTGTAAAATGTGACGTACGTTAACCAAACATTATGTGTGATTATTTTTATTTATTTGTACCCTATAAGACCATATGCACACCATTTATACATCTCAGATGCAAAACTGCCCAATAAATCCATCAGTTCCAAGATTCTCTCCTCCAGCTCTCAAATCTGGAAAGAGGTCCTTATTAGGCTGCGTCAATGTAGTGAGACTTCACAAAAGCAAGATTAATTCAATCTCATTCTACTCATTTCCTCATCTGCTATTATAACAGTTTCATAGTTCATGGTAATTTCTTAAGGTCAAAAATGGTTTAATAAATATATGGATAAAGAATTTATTATTGCAGGATGTTCAGTAAAGCTAATGTATCATGACACAAATGTAGGATTCTTTTTGGAACTGCTTAGTTGTTTCATATGTAGAAAAGGATATTACTTTTAGATAATAGGTTATGAAGACAGTCCCTTTTCCTTTGGGATAATAATGTGGAATAAATGAAATATAGTAAATTCAGATGTAATGTTGTCTGTAGAACTTCTGAACAGAAAACTGGCAGTTCTATTCAAACTCTGTTCCTTTCCAGAGTCTTCACATTCACATAACTTCACATAACCCTTGCTGTTCACACAAGAAACATCTAAGAACACAAGTAAGAGCACTTTGTGTACCCCTTACTCCCTAGACCCAATTACTGTGTCATAGTCATTCTGTCATATCTCTCTAGTGGGTTGCATTCTAGTCAGCGTTAAAACTTCAAACTGCACTTCTTATGTCTTAAAATGAGTTGTTTTTGTTGAAATGCCTTTGGATGAAAGCATCTGCTAAATGGGTGAATGTAAATGAGTGAAATGCACCCATGTGTTTTGAAATTGTTTCCTCTGATTAGGTCGGTTGTGAATTACATAAAATCTCATTAGCGTGTAAACAAATTTTTTCTCAGCTTGCAGCCCAGCACACAGTTTACGCTAAAGAGCTTTCAAAGACTTGCTTTCATATTTTCAAAATCCCTTTTTAAAATTCTAGACAAGTTTCTCTTTCCTATTTGTCTACTTGCATAGGAAAGACTTGGGAAAATCAGACATTAACTTCAAAAGACGTAAGTAACAGTCATTCTCAAGCTCAGCACAAGTATGCAACACTTTCTGTGTGTTACTGCCAATATATGGATTACAGTCCAAGTGTGCACACCCAGCAGGCCAAATACTCAATGTGGGTGCTCAACCACAATCAATTTCAGACATGAAGAGCAAAGTTGGCACGCCACAGCTCCAGAAATAGAAACAATATTTATTCATGTTCAGGTGATGTTTTGCCTGTGGTGAGAACATGAATAAATATGTTTCTACTTTTGAAGCTGTAGTTTGCCAACTTTGTGCTACCTTCCAGCCAATATTGAAACATACGGCAAGACTATACAAAGAAATTGTATTTTCAGTGACACAATAATGTTCCATTTGTTAACATTTAATCATAATGTCAGTTATAATTTAAAGCTTTGCCAAAATCTAAATTTGTAGCCTATTTGTTATAATTATTTAATGCACCTCAGTCAACATGAACTAACAGTTAAAATTAAGTTATATTTTTATTAGCTAAAGTCAACAAATATTTATTAATGCTGTATGAAATGGTTTGCTCATTCGAGTTAATAATTGATACTGCTTTAACATGAACTAATGGGACTTTATTATATATAATAGTTTATTAGTAGTTCTTAAGCACATATTAATCCCTTTTTTCTGCATGACCATTTTCAAGATCCCTCAATCCATCTCATACCTGAACATAACTATTACAATAACTAGGCTGCCTTATCAATAAGCATCAGATTAGTTTATTAGGGCAAAAGTTGTAGTTAATAGTGAGAGCTGGTCTCCAGAATAAACTCAGGAGACATAACTGATTGTTCTCATACATTTTATTGTTAATTACTTGTGTATGTAAATATCACTGCTGTCTCATATGTAAGAACTATTTACAAAGTCAAAAGAGTCTCTTTCACCAAGTAAGAGAAAAGACGGATGATGAGAGAAATATGTAAGGGTAGATGAGGTTAGATGGAGATAGATAAAATCACTGTAAATAATAAATAAAGTAAGGAAATTCAGGAGATTTAATTAAAGCCAATGAAACAAGGGACTTGAGTTACAACAATAAGGCTGATTATGTAAACAGGACATAAGTGATTATCTTCCGTCCCTGAGGGTGCATATGGATAGACTGTCCTCTCTTATAGCTTCAGTAGTACATCCTCCAAAGGAAAGTACAGAAATGAAGATCCCCAAGCTGCTATATTTATGTTAATAATCTCTTAGTTTATACAGCTATCTCTCACTGAAGCCTTTCACCAGCTGCTTTGAGAAAACTATTCAAAAGAGTCCCCATACTGATGGATTCTTTACAGTCAAAACCTGATCGTAGCCCGTCTCCAGAACACAAGAGGGAATTCACTGAGAATGACTCACAGCCGCTGATAATGCTGTCGATTTCCACACACTGTTTGTGTTGTGTAGCAGTCCTATTCATTTAAAGGAATTATGCAAATCAGGTAATAACACAACCCCAAACAAGAAAAAAATCCCAACTGAATGCAAGGTTCTGCTGAATGAAGAGGACCACTGCGATGGAAGCTGTACATCACTCACCACATGATCTTGGATTTTTCAATGATTTTTAAAAGCCCTTTACCACTTAAGTCCATTAAAACCGCATTTTGAGGTAGACAGAAACACAATTATCCCTAAGTGTCAGAAAACACCTATTTAACCATGGATCCGTTTAGGAGAGAAGTAGAAAATCCAAATCGGATTAATCAAATCACATTCTGAAAAGCACATATTCACCTTGCATTTATCATGAAAATGCAATCACTTGGCACTCAATAGATATTTGCTGTTTTGGCCAGCATGTCTTGTATTGGAGAAACTAAGCCAGCTAGTGACATCGGTTTCCCGAAATTGTAGTAACATGGTTGTTACTGTGAATAATATAGGTCTGTCAATAGTAAATTCATAGGCAGTGTTGGGAAGGTTATTTTGGAAATTTAATAGGTTACAGATTACAATATACCATATTTAAAATGTAATAGCAGTGTTAGTATTTCAATTACTTTATTAAAGTAATGTAACTGATTGCATTTGCTTACTCTTCTAAATTTTTAACAAATGTTTTCAAATGTTAATCATTTTCAAACATTTAAAGCAGGCAGGGTTAACTTTACAGTAAAACTCAACACTTATTAATCTCAGACTTTCAAAATTCTTCATCAGTTGAATTACGATTATAATATTTTCACTTAAAAGCACAGCCACCACGAAATCAGACTTATGTTTAGCAGCTATGTTTACTATGAGATTATTCTGCAGTTTAATACAGATTTAAAATCATGATATATAGTTTAATAGCTATGATACTATTTTTGAATTAAATTATTTCATAACTATGACAGGAAACAGTGGCATCTACCAATGCATTGAGGCAATTACAGTTACATTTGTTTTATAATAAAATTACGTAATTACATAATTTATGGTCACAGGAATGTCGGGGAGTAATAACTACTGTGATTGAAATAGTTGAGATTCTAGTATAATGAGCACAGTATTGATGACTATATTGCTGTTTTTTCGTGATTTTGCTTGCCACATTAAAAAAGTTAACAGCTTAAGTCATTTGTGGATTAATGAGTGACGATTCAGTTCGACTTGGTGGAATGGTTCAATCGGTTCACTAAGAAGAACCACTTAAATTGAATGATTCGTTCGCAAACCAGATATCACTACACTGCAGTGAATGTGCTCACAACTTTTTTGTTGTTGTTGCTATTTTTGGACCAAAATGAATTTTCAATGCTTCAAAATATTCTAACTGACCCTCTGATGTCACATGGACTACTTTGATGATGTTTTTCTTACCTTTCTGGACATGGACAGTATACTGTACACACAGTTTCAATGGAGGGACTGAGAGCTCTCTGACTAAATCTAAAATATCTTAAACTGTGTTCAGAAGATGAACGGAGGTCTTACGGGTTTGGAACGACATGAGGGAAAGTTATTAATGACATAATTTTCATTTTTGGATGAACTATCCCTTTAAACATGAGATCAATGCATTTGAGATGTGTGTTGTGCACTCTAATTAGAACATATATCTGTTGAAATGGAATGAATGTTTTAAAGTGCCATGCTTGCTTATTGTGCTCAAAAGCATGAGTTAAGTCAGAGTTGCACTAACAAGACTCTGTGCTTCTAACCGCAAATCGAGAGGTGTTGTTCCAGCCATGTAATTGTGCAATGCTGTTTGTGAATAGAATCACTGAATTATGTTAGAAACATTGGAAATTTCAACCATAATTGGCTAAAGATGCTCTTGGAAAATACATCCTATACTGGTATCCACACACACATGCACACAAAATATATATTTTAATAAAAAAATGTATAAAAAAATCACTATATGATAATTCAGTGGTGTTCACATCACAGCAGTTATTCTCCATTTTATTTTTAGCTGATTTCAAGATCGAAGACTACAACAGGAAAGAGAGAGTAGAACATTTACTGTTCCCACATTTAATTGTGACTGTGTATGGAGTTTCAGGATATGATGCCAAGGGAGCTGGTGTAAAAAGCTTATTTTTTACTTTTGGGAGGAGTAAAATTTACATATGAGGTTTTAACATCCAAATGCATGTACACTTGTCTTGTTGTGTCTGGAATGACGTGTTATGTGCAATTGTAATCTGTCTTTAATGCATTTCATGGCATTTACACCAGTTTTTCATGGTCAGATATCCGACAATCACAATGAGCATTCCACTTAAAGGAAGTGAGAGTAAAACTCTGTCTTTGAGAGAAGTGGTATGCCTTATCAACAAGCAGTTACACTCTGATTTAATGATGTATAAAGTCATTAAATAAAATAAAAAATAACACTACCAATGGCTTCAGAAAGGCTGGACCTCGCTGGATTGCAGATGAGCAGGTTTTGATGTCACACAGTGACTTCTAGTGCAAAGTATTTCACATGAACATTACTACATAATATTCTAGTAATGTTTATTAAATAATGGCTAAAGCTGTCATCTAAGTATTCATAAATAGGTGGTTGAGGTGTGTTTGATTGGGGCTAGAAATCTGTTGCCCTCTAGGAGCAGGGCTGCTATAGACAGATATATTACACTAGGTGTAAATAAGAACCAAAGCTAAATGTACTGCTGTAAATCTACCAGAGATCTTTAGACTCTGTGTACATAAGCAGCTGATGCTAGCTTTAAGCTGCAAGTGCACAGAAGGTGCATGTTCATATAATCCCACCAATCAGCAGTACAGCACTAAATAATCATCTGTCTTCTCATTCGCTCTCAATCTCCTTCCACCCAAATCCATTTTCCCTGTGGATTTTGGTCAAGGACAGAACTGTGAGCTATACGAGTCAATTACAGCAAATTAAACTCTGCTTACCCTTTCCACCTCCCATTTATAGACTATATGAACACATGAGAAAAATATCTGACAAGCCAATACCCTCATTAGCTGCACACCAAAGAGACTGGAAATTAAATGAATCTAAAGTGTGGGATGTGTAATTAACCTGCTCCTCTCCTCAATATGGAGACCAATTAACAGGGCCATATAGTTAAAGATGCAAAACAAAAAGTAAATATACAGGTTTGTTACATGGGTTGCAACAGATCGAAATATAATAATTGATCCACCAGTTCACCAAAACATAAAATGGTGGAAAACAGCAATGAGATCATGTTGGATTTTGAATTTTGCAGATTTTAATTAGAGCACTTGGTGATTTCCAAGGCAAACCTGAAATGGCAATAACATGATGATTATAAATTATTTTAGACACTTCAACAGCAGTTTTAATAGCTTGATCCCTTGTATCTGCATTATGAAGGTCAATGGATAAATTAATGTGGAGTATGACTCACTGGTCAATATGTAGAGTTTCGGCTGTTTTCTTACCTAATCTAACACGTCCATAATATAGCTTTTTTGTTTTAATATAACAAATAAAAACATACAGTTTCGTTACAAGGGCATTGAACTGCTTTGGTTTGACCTTCAGACATAAGGCATGAGCTGATAGAGCATAAGCAGGAATAGAGGATGGATGCACATAAAGTTTTCAGTGGATTTGTTCTTATGCACCTGCAGCTGGTTTTAACATGCCATGTTCCTCTTGATTCCATCGAGCACCTAACACATGTACTGTGATGTGCACTTTCTTTGTGCCTTCTGGTGCCAGCTTCAAAGGAAATTATAGAAAAATAAAATAAAATAGCATGGTTTCAAAATTAAATGAACTTAAGTCAATAGAAAGCTTAAAACAGGTGACTTTGAGGGTTTTTCACTTTCTCTCCAAAATCAATTCTCACTGCTTCACAAGATCAACAAATCCATCAGGAGAGGTATTTAAGTCAGCCAGTTCTCTGAATGTTTTCCTATGCTCCTCTCCCTTTATTCACAGGGATGATGGCATGTACATTAACCCATTCGGATGGAATACAATCCACTACAACTACAATCATACACCACAGAATATTAGCAATTGTGTTTGTATGTGTTTAAACACTGAATTCAGATTTCTAGACCCCTGATCTTGCTCACTTGTGTAACTCAGAGCTCAAGAGAGGCTTGCTTGTGGCTTTATTTAGTCACTCATTTACAATTTAAAAGCGTTTTGCACCGAGGAAAACAACATTAGCACGCACACCTGACTTACTCTAAAAACAAATCACACCGCTGACTGTAGCATGGAAACACAATTCTCACAGCTTCTAGGTTTTTATTTTATTGTATGAAAAGAAGCTTCCGTATCACAGTGGGCTTAAAAAAAAAAAAAAAAAAAAGAAAGAAAGAACAAAATGTAACAATAGGAAGATTAAACCATGACAATATCTAATTTTGGGGGGTTTTGAAAAATGACAAAAAGGACTCACAAACACACACACAAACGTATTGATGTTTTTTTTTTATATTGGAAGATGAGGCACCAAATGCAACCTGATTTTGTGCACTGAATTAGTTACCAAAATTATGTTTCAAAAAATCCATATTCTTCATTCCTGTTCTTGGGGAGAAAAAGGTTTGGAACAGCTAGAATGTGAGTAAATTATGACAGTTTTCTTTTTTCCTTGCGAGCACTAGAGTCTCATTAATCATTATTATCATTTCATTCAAGATCTGTCAGTGAAATTAAAGAGTCCTCAGAGACGGAGCCCAATTCATGGCGTTTAATTTTCAGAGAGCTGCGTGCAGATCTCATGTCCATCACAATCTACTCGTGTCTGCTTTAAAGCGGTCTGTTTCCTCACTCACAGCCGGATCCATCCCTGCTTCTGTGAGGATCATCTAGGCCAGCTCTGGGAAGAAGATATAAGGGACAGCACACCAGACTGACACTCACTGATCAGTCAGAGAAGAATGGCAGTAGAGGAGAGACGTTTGATATGTGAAGAAACTTGACATCCAAGCAGGATCTGAGCATCGGTGCCAGTTATCTGTTTCTGTCAGATGCCACCTCAGCAGATTTACAGTGGAGTCGAGCGCTGTCTCTCAGCTTGCAAAGTGCTGGTGCTCTGCCAGACCTTTGTTCTCTGAATCTGCTGCTGTAATGCCATGGGCTAACATCAGAGCACGTGAATAAATCATCAGCTTACCAGAGAAAAAGCTGTAACAAGCTGAAAACAATTATACTTCTGTATTATGATGTATTCTAGATTCTAGGATATTCTGTTCTAGGCCTAGGTGATGTCAGCCAATCGGTTTCAACTGAAAAATGAATCATTTGGAATCCAACTTTTCTTGATCTTATGCAATTCAAAATATTTTGCAATACAAAAAGATAATTTATGAAGTATCAAAAGTTGCAGCATACTGTTAGAGTTGTGCATTTGTAGCTTCATTTGTGCAAGCTTTAATAATATATTGAGACTAAAAACTAGGAAATTAAGTGGTCCTCAGATGGACTATCTAGTGTATATCAAATATTATACCCATACGAAAGGAAAATATATTTACCAATATATTTCTTAAAATATATTGTCATATATTGTAATATATTATTTTCCCTTTTTATTTCCTAATATATTATATATTTGAATACATTTAATAATATATTAATGAAACATATATTATATAATATATTGCAAAATATACAAATGATTGCAACTTTCAATATATTGCAATATATTGGAAAAATAAAATAAATATATAAGAATATATGTCTTATATATTACATGATATTTTCCAATATACTGCAATATATTTTTGTTTCATAAGGGATACACTGGATGAAAGAGACAGAGGGGGTCAGAGAGAAAGATTTCCTTGTCAGCTCTGCCAAAAGCAGGTTCTTGAGCTCTTCACTTTGTGTCTGTTTGACACGCAGCTAAAGCTGCTCGGGGAGAGGACTCCGAAACTCCTGCTGACTGCAAACAAACATCAGCAAAAAAAGACAGTGTTCAACTGTTTTGTGAGGGCAACTAATGAATGTGGACAGACGTTCAAACAGCACTGATCACAATTACAATAATTAAAACATGAACTGACCTCAATACTTATTAACAGCATCACATCTAAAAGCACAAATTCGAGATCCCAATTTAATGCAGCAACTCTAGAGCGGAAATGCATTTATTTATTTTTAATGATTGATTGATTTATTGATTGATGATAGCCACCCTTGAAAACTAATGGTCAATTTAGTAATATAGTAGATATGTTTTAAATATAGTGAAAAGGAATCGTTCTGTAACTGAATCATGCGGAGAGTAAAAGACTGCATTCAGACTGATAGTCCGTGCTCGAGGGGCAAACCCATAGAAAGAGGTAACAGTACGCTGCTGTGTAGCAGAAGTGTGGCTGAAAGTACTGAGCTCTGATCTGGTGATGAAGTCAGCATAAAACACTCTAAAAATGCACTATAAACCTATTTATCAACTTTTTTTTTTTTTTTTTTTTTTTTTGCTATATAAGCTTTTATGAAGCAACTGCTTTTATGAAAAAAAGAAAAGAGTTTGTTGAGCTGAATTTCAGTTTCACATGCAGTGACAGGCACACAAACAGCACGTGCTGTCCCTTTAGTCTGACTGAAAACAGATGATTTCAACATTTTGGCTTCAACTGTGTGTAGATTAATTACAATTTTAGGTATAAATGTGGTCTACATATTCAGGTAAATTAGACTTCATAATGATCGAGTTTGTCTCACAATATAGCAATTTAAAATATATGTTTACTATAAAAAGAAATACCCAGAAATCAAGCTCTGTTACAAAGCTGAAGCCCTGTCTATAACATTATATATTCATCATCCTGAAATGTAACACAATGTAGTTCACACAATGCAAATGTAACATAACTTAACATTTTATACATACAAATATTTTATTGGCAATTATATTATCAGTTTGAATTCCAAAACAATTAATTTGTTATTTATTTATTTTTTAACAAATCATCTTGCTTCTGTTTCTATCTTCTTTGAGGCTGCTGGAGTGACATTTAAGGACTGCTTAACTAGACACAGAGAATCAATCTGTTTCCTGCCCTCTTGAGAGGATGATAAATTACCCAGTGAAGACCTCTGATCCCTTGTTAGCCTTGGGGTTGAAAAGACTGTCTGCTAATATAAGCCTTATAGAAGAAGCATTTTGACAGAGGTAAGACTTTGAATACATTTCTGTGATAAGAGTGGTAATAAAGATGAGAGTGCAAGCAGCAAGCTTTTATTCCCTAATGAGAAAACTGAAAAAAAAAGACCTTCATAAAATGTGGATTTAAACAGTATACTGACATGTTCATCATATACTGAGTTGTTGTAAATGAATACTGTGCTGTATCTGACATATGAAATACTCATGTTTGGTGTTTTTATGATGACTTTCTACATCATGTCCTTAGATTGACCTGAAGTGTGAGATTTAACTGGCTTGACACATTTGCCTCGAAACCAATTTAGAAAATGAATAAATTAAATTCATTGAGATGATTTGATGTCACTCAGTAATTTGCTTATTAATATAGCTGCTATGTTTAGGTATTGGGCAGGGTTAGGGATGTAGATATGGTCATGCAGAATATGTGCTTTAACAGGCATGATAATAAACAACTAGTTAATAGTGACTATATGTCCCTATATTAAAGTGTTAAATAAATAAAAAAACTGTGTCTTTTATGTCTGAAACATTTTAATAGTATTTTAAATCTATTTTATTCCTCATATAATTGACTTACATGTCACTTACTCAGTTTTAACAACTTTTCCTGTATACATTTCTTTAATTTACTAACATTTCATGTTTGGCATAAACTCTTCTTTCTTTGTTTTTTTCAGACACCTGTTAAAAGTTGCACATGCCTCCCTCTGACTCTATCTTTTCTCATTATGTATCAGCGAAGTTTCATCTCTCTCTTTCTTTAGAAGTCAGATCAAACTAGCCCACAAAAGCACATCTTCTTCCTCTCATGATCATTTACATAATCGTCTCAGAGATACACGTCTCGCACACAGCATGCATCATATCTTCAGTCGGGCCGTCACACATATTCATATTCAAAACCCGCCCTGGCGACGGAGAAATAATCTGCCACTGACATCAGGGGTTCCCTGTTTTTTTTTTGGCTGCTCAGACGAGTTTAGTGAAGTTTAATTAGCGGAGTGAGATATCTAACTTCAGCAGGAAACAGCTGCTCAGTTCCAGACCTGTGCTCTGTCTTTATAATGAGCCAATCTGTTTAAAAAACTACATCATGATCAAGCATCAAACCAGATTTCCACCGAAACTGAAATCAAGAAAAGCTATCAGCCGAGAGAAGGTAGAGAAGAAACACCCACCTGTTAAACACAAACTTTGCAAATGCGGTCTGTGACCACCTAACACATTTTGACCATATCAAGGCTTTTGGAAAATAACAAACTTTCTGTTTTGTAGCAAGAGCAAGAATATGATTCATGAAATGTGCATCAAGGGAAAATGAAGCAGAGCGTTAGGAATTAAATGAAAATTTAATGAAATGCTCTTGGGTTAGAGCTTTTTCACTGCTGATGCATAATTTTTTCTCCTTAGAGTCGTTTTATTGCTTTTGCTTCTGTGCATTATGTACAAACAGCGTTAGTACCACTTGTGGCTCATAATGAAGTTTTATCACATCCAAATTAACCTTCTCTCTTTGTAATCCACTTTTGAATAAGCAAAATTGCCCGAAAATGGCTTCATCCCCCAAACATGTCTGTGCTGAAATACACCTTTGCATAGGCTCAACTGCTTTCCAATGAGTTCTGTCATGTGTACAGTATATGTTTGTAATATGTTATAGCACACCTATGTAAGTCACAAAATTGAGATCACCCACCCACCAGACCCGTCTGAAACAGGCCACAACCACAGAACAGCTGTACTGTCCCCCTCAGATCTGCAGTCTATGCTTAAATCTCTTAACCCTGATTTACTGAAGGTAAAGGATTTTTCTCTAAACTTAATAAATTTGTTATTTGAGGTGTGCCTTCAAAGGCACACAAAATAAAGTCCAGTGTCTCACAGGTAATAGATTAAACAGACAAAACAGAGATTTGAAAACCTTTTCTTGTGAAAAATGTATTCAAAATGACATTTATAATAGGAAACTATAACTAAACTTATGACATCATTGTTAATTAAATACATTAACTAAATACACAGTGTGTAACTGTATAAGCCTACGAAAAACACTTTTAATCTCTTAAACACTACTGTTTTTAATATCACTATATAGCACCTTTTTATTATTATTAATAATAATAATAATAATAATAATATATATATATATATATATATATATATATATATATATATCATGGCATAATATAACATGGTATATATATATTATTATAAAAAATTGTATCATTTATCATTCACTGCATGGCACAAGCCGATTGATCTCTGTTGCATCTAAAGCCAATGAGCTTTCTTACACAACATTTAAATAGTTTGGTTCTGTTAATATCAGAAACCCTCCACCTCCCAAACTCCACCTGTATAGATCTCCACAGGTAATTCAATGTATGCTATTTGTGCAGCAGCAGTATGTCTTACATGCTCACAGTAGCATGCATGTGGATGGATTGGCAGTCTCTGTACTCGCTCTGCAGCAGTAATAATCAACAGCTGCAACAGCACAGCAGATCTTCTTACCCAATACCAAATGCACTGTCACTGTCATATCCGCTGCAATGCTTAACTCAGAGAGATGTCATGACTGAAATAAAAATAATGGCACTTTTAACATTTATATTGAATACATTGAGTAATCACTCACTCTGCAGGGTTGACAAAATAAGTAAAACCTTGAATTTAGTAAGTTGTATATCATCCTTTAGGAGCAAAATTAGGGCATTCCCTACCCAAAAAATCTGTTTCGTTTATCAATATTTTTGGTTGTCTAAATAACTCACTTTAGGTGACGCAACAGCAATTTAATTGATTTAAATGGAGATCTTTCTGACACTGAATAGAAAACAATGCAACTGAAATGTTCCCCAGCTACGAGAATACTTTTTGTGCACAAGGAAAACAAAAATAATGACTTTATTCAACAGTTCTTGTCCTTTTGATCTTGAAGACATGAACTGTTGCCCTGACATTCCCATGTATAATCTCTTCATGCAGTTCATAATTTATGGGGGTCAGTGATCGAAAAGTGTTCAGACTTAAACCTGTATGCTTCTCTACCATGATTCAGGATTTGGAGTGGGTGTGCAGTGCCCTTTTGACTTTAACTTAAATGTCCAAATATCATTTTCCCATAACTGTTGTAGAACATAATTCCTCGGACATTGATTTCTTTCTGCCTTCAGGAACACCAATCAACAAGTGTTTTTTTTTTTTTTTTTTTTTTTTTTTTTCGGTAGTGGACAGATGAACAAATATTTCTGCAGTTTGTAGTGTTTTCTGGAGGTCTTTTGCTGTTAATGGGCTTGCATTAAGTTTTTAGAGAAGTTGAAACTAAGAGGTTTGCTTATTTTGTCAAACCTGCCCTATTAAGAATCACTGAAGAGTCCAACTGTTTGTCTGTTATTGCTTAAGTCAGATATTTAGTCTGTAACTATGACTTAGAAGAAGAGCATAACATTTTATTAGAAATCAGTGCAGAAATGTGGGCATTTTCAAAGGGTCCACAAACTAATGTTTGCCATAATAAATAAAAACACTATTATAAATAAAATGGAGTTCACAGAGAGCTGGAAGTGATTAAAATTGGGTACATTTATCACACACAATAAGCAATTATTATTATTAGGACATAATTTGAACTGCTCAAGCAATCAGTACCATTTATTTGGGATCTTAGCACATCAAGCTTTAGTCGCTTATCTGGCAATAAGTATCAGCCGCACTCTGCAGTTCAGAGGACACGTGTCTAAACAAACTACACAGCCTCTCATTCCAAACACTGGCCCGTCTACAAATGTGAGATCTGAAAGACTGAGATGGACCCTCACCACAGGACTTACTTCAGCTGTTTGTAAGCGTGGCATGAGAAAAGCTCGTGCTGTTATTTTAAGCTACGCCTTCAGCGATCAACCAAATCCCACTGGCTGTTTATCAGTCAGTGATGAACCAAATCCCATCAGTGCCCCATCCTCAATGCAAAGCAGTGCTAGAGAAAGCTTTCACTACAATTGTGTATGTGTGTATTTATGTACTGTAATTAATTTATATAATAATATTTTATTTTCTTACTTGTTCTGTTTTCTTATAATTCATATACTCTTTTTCTTTTCTGTTTAAAATAATGACTGGATAACAATGTCCAAAACACTCATGTTCTGTAATACACAGATTCAGAAAGCATACTGACAGGTGCTCCACATACTTTGGAAAAAGGATTCCCTATGGACTTGGAGAAGCAGGGCTTGGGGTATTGGGAGCACTAGACACATCCAGTCTCGCAAAATCCAGATTTTAGGACTTTTCAGTAATAAATTTGACGATCTCACAACCCCATCATTAGAGTGCTGACATACTAATCATTCCTAAAGCATGTCTGCTCATTTAAACCATGCTCTCATATTGTATATGTGTTGTCACATGGATTCCCAGTCCACTTGTGCTGACAAAACACCAAAGTGGCATAGACATTGGCTGACAGCTGGGAGAGACATCAAGTGTGTGTCTGTGTGTCATCAGTCCAACATACACACACCTTGTGTATTATAGATGATCTAACCAACATATTTGCATCAGTGCATCCATGTGGTTATTAAAATTCCTGCACACACAAATAACTGCATTTAATCCTCCATAGTAGATATCCATAGATATAAATACATCTGAGCCCACGTTTATGGATGTGTCTGTGTGTGTGTGTGGTTTAAACACAATGCAGGGGCCACAGTATACATGATGAATGTATTGTGAATGTATTGTGCCACAGCTGAGTCTTTTCTCAGGATATAACATCAAACTTTACCCAACGTTTAATCCAGAAAGATAAATAGGGGAAAGAGGGAGAAGAGAAGCAGTGAAGCAGATAAAGACAGATACAGATAAATGAAAGAGTGTGAGAAAGAGAGAGAGACAGAGTATGGAAATGACTTGTGTTCTCTCTGTATAGAACTGACATCAAAGCAAAGTGACAGGTACGGCTGCACAGAGCAGTGAACGCCCTGGGTGAAATCTCACACACAAATCTCATTTCGCACACCCCGCTCTGTCCACCTCTCTCGGATTCATCCGTGCGTCAGCTAGCGGCACACATCCAGAGCATGCTAAATATTATTTTCCCTTTCCGTGTTAATGCAAACCCCACCACCAACAGCTATTAGACTTCCTTACAGATCATTTCTTCAGTAGCTTTACCTTCAAGTGATCAAAGCACAGGCCAATTCACACACAATGATGAAAGTATACATATGCAGCCAGAAAGAGCAACAGTACTATGTGGTCTCTAGCTCGGGTTTGTACTTTAAATTAAGTCTAGAGGATTTGGTTACACTTCACTTCAAGATATTCGACTAACTTTAAGTTAAGTTAAAACTACATGTCCACTAACTCTCATTAGTAGACTAGTAAGTATTAGTAGACTCTTTGGTTGGGGTTAGTAGAATAAATTGACATGTATTTGACAGTAACTAATACTCTAATGATTGCTACTTGACATGTAGCTGCAAAACTGGTAGACTTATACTGTACTTATTGACTATCGAAATAAAGTGTAACCAAATCCTCTAGACTTACATTTAAAGTAACCAACCCAAGAAACCTAAACCAAATCTGGACCCTATCACATTTTGTTCATATATTACTCTGTACTTACATTGTAATTAAAAGTAACAAAGACACCTTACAATAAAGTGTAACCAGCACCACTGATGATCTTGCTTATCTAAAAGTAAATATTGGTTAAGAGAAGATGCAAAGGAAGTAAAATAAATAATGACAGTGTGTCTGCGGGTAGACACACATCACAGTCAGAAGGGTTCAAGATTTAAGGACTCTCTGTAAGAGTTTGAAGAAAGCTCTGCAGGGAGATGTACGAGGAACTGGCATTGTACAAGAGCAATTTAACATAAATCAATCCTTTTCTCCTATGACTGGAAAAACAAAAAAACATGCAAAAAAGTGAACATACATCATACATTTATCATGGTGATATTTATCATAGGAAATGCAATTTTGGCCTGCCTTGGGCAATTTCCCCATCCAGTTCTCCCTCCAGCTGTTATCAATTTCTGTCCTTTCTCGGCCATCAATAAATAGTGTCCACACTGTCCCTGCTTATTTCAGCAAGGGGGATTTATGCCCTCGAGCCAAAAAAAAAAAAAAAAAAAAAACTTATTGTGCACAATATTTCATACAATAGTTAACAATAGGATATTTTACAGTATACAACAGCCCTTTGTGAAGAATAACAGACCACTTTATATAATAATTAAACATCTTCCTCTCTATTGTAGTGCATCACTAATGTCGCCTCTCACAAACCTCTATTTCTGAAGATGCCTTGAATGTGATTTAAGAGCTAGGACAAAAGAAGCAAATCACTGAATAACAATTTCCATCTTTAATTGTGTTTGTTCCTCACACAAAGCTCCTCATATTACTTCAGAAGATGAGGAATACAATGCTTCCATTGCATGGATTACTTTTATCATGTTTTATACACTGGTTCTGTGATGCATGAAAGAAGTCAAATAGTTTAGAATAACATTAGGTAGTAAAGCATGATATTTTAGCACCAAATTGCTAAACTCAATATAAATGTAAACATTATCAACCCTTAATGAGAATTAAAAAGGCTCAATTCTAAAAACAGACCACATATTGTCAGGTAATGCTTTGTGATCATAATGCCAAGCTCAGAATTTAATGATCTGTGGATGACGCAAATCGGAGATCAGTGTAATTAAGGCAGTGCTGTCCTCGGAGCAAGAGTTATGTGTCTTTATGAACGTGTGTGCTTCTTCAGCTCAGTTTTCACATTGTCAAAGTCCGTAAGTTTACTTTTTGTTTCACAAACTCTTAAAGTCACAGTGCTTAAAATGCAGTGTTTACCACTAACAGCCATGTATAGACACTCTGTGTTCTCTTTCTCACAGGACATGTGGAGGGGCTTGTTAGAGGTTATTTATAGCCAGACTTTACATTCTCCCGTCACTAGAATGGGTGGACCATCAAAGCATGTGACAGCACACAGTGTAACTCAGGGTTTCCCAACCCCGCTTAAACTCTTCCTAATCAAACACACCTGATTCATTTCATTAGTAGAGACTGCAAGGCCTGAAATGGACGAGTCAGATAAGTGTGTACTGCTGATGAGGTTAGGAACCACTGGTGTAACTGACTACTACATGTTTATCACATAATTCAGCTGATATGTTTCTTAACAGATGAAATATGTACGTGAATGAACAAATAACACATTCCATATTCAAAATGTTCCGTTTCTTCTCCAAAGATATCTCATAAACTATAGCTAATAAACTAGAATTGGTATATAGGATCACAAAAAACTAAAAAAATAAATAAACCTTGCAATGCAATATACAAATATTGAAATATATTGATAAAAACCAAAAAACACATGAAAGAGGTTTTACTTTCCTGTTTTTTTTCTTCTTCTATTTTCCCCCATTTTGAAAAATAATAATAATAATAATTTGCTGAAAAAATATTAAGTTAAATATATATAATATAAACAAATACATGTAAAATAGGCATTAATCAGACTGTTCTTCAGACAAGCATGAAGGCATATGGAACCGTTATAAAATTGTAACTGCTATTCTTACCTTACAGACAGACTTTATGGCAGTCCTTATGTCCGATGCCAGGTTATGGAAAAATCTGAAGTTGGTGAGCCATCAGCCTTGAACAAACAAGTTTGTTTTGGAGGGAAAGGAAATAGGAGAGGATAAGGAGAGAGGAGAAGGTCGAGAAGTCATTGTGCAGGAGCTAACGCTAACTCTGCCTGCTGCTGCGGCGGGAAACATACTGAGAGACACAAATCACAGTGGTGCTATGAAAGATTCACTCTCTCGCTCTCTTCTGCTGTCCCCCACCCTCTTTCTGTTCCTATCCTTCCCTCTCTCCTACTCCTGTTCTTGTTACTAACACTGATCTTTGTGTGAAACTGTCTGTGATTGTCACATGTCTAATGCCTCTCATTCACGTATAGATTTTAAAATATTGCTTATTACTTATAATGCCCTGAATGGTTTAGCACCTCAGTATTTGAATGAGCTCTTGTTACATTATAATCCTCTACGTCCGTTGCGTTCTCAAAACTCTGGTAATTTGATAATACCTAGAATATCAAAATCAACTGCGGGCGGCAGATCCTTTTCCTATTTGGCGCCTAAACTCTGGAATAACCTACCTAACATTGTTCGGGAGGCAGACACACTCTTGCAGTTTAAATCTAGATTAAAGACCCATCTCTTTAACCTGGCTTACACATAACACACAAACACATTTCTAATATTCAAATCCATTAAAGGATTTTTAGGCTGCATTAATTAGGTAAACCCAAACCGAGAACACTTCCCATAACACCCGATGTACTTGCTACATCATTAGAAGAATGGCATCTACGCTAATATTAGTCTGTTTTATTCCGAGGTCACCAGATCCAGTCTGTATCCAGATCAGAGGGTCTCAGAGGGTCACTGCAGTCACCCGGATCCAGTACGTAGATGTATATATATATATATATATATATATATATATATATATATATATATATATATATATATATACTGTGTATATATATATATATATATATATATATATATATATATATATATATATATATATATATATATCCTGCAGTCCATATATATATCCAGCAGTACGTATCCAGTACATAGATAAGTTTACGCTTAAAATCACTGTTTGGTGCTTGTACTTCAGTGTCATTCAGCTATCATTTCCTCTGATTTTAGGGATTACTCATGGTTAAGGTTAGGTTTAGGTGTAGGGATATGGTCAAGAATATATTTTTGGAGTAAAATGTTGTTCCAGGGTCAACAAAATATGTTGACCTAGGATAACATCGAACTCAGCAATATCAGGGTGTGCGCACTTTGTTAATATTAATAAAACAGTAACAACAAAGAAATCACTCACTTGAACCATTCCACCCCTAACATATATATAACAGGTCTGTATATATATGTATAAATAAATAACCAGGTCTGGATATAGTTGTATTCAGTGGACTTCATTATCTGTTGAAGGCATTTATCAAAGGCTGTAAAATGGTGGGATTCTTGTACACAGTGAAGTCATAAGCTTTGAAAATCAGTGTGAGAGTCTTCACCCAGAAAGCAGGTAATCACAGTACAAACCATTAGCGAGGCGGTTCTCACAGTGATTATGATTCCCACTACAGGGACCCTTGGAATCCTGTAAACAGAATAAGATAATAATAAAGCAAAATCAGAAATTCAGAAACCACTTTAACCTCTAGAAATCCACAATATCAGTCTACACTTGGTCAGTATTAGGCCTTTAAAAGGTCACATACTTTAGGTAACCCAATTTCACAGAAGGATGTTTCCCACATAGAAAATGGTAAAACAAAAATGGTTATTTTGTACTCTTAAAAATAAAAGTGCACTATTTAAAATATTTTAGACGATTGTCCAAACCTGCTCCTGGAGGGCCAGGGTCCTTCAGAGTATAGCTCCAACCTGTTCTAGCACACCTGTCTGAAAAATTATATTATTGAACCCAAAGAACTTGAACAACTGGTTCATGTGTATTTAATTGGGGTTGAATTTAAACTATGCAAGACCTCCAGAAGCAGGATTGAACACTCATGTCAGAAGGATAACCTTTCAGTGAACCGCTCTTAGAAGAACCATTATTTCCTTTCTGTGAAAACATTTTAATAAACAGAGGAGCCTTTAGAGTCACTGTAAAAACTTTTGTGCAAGAGTTTCCATGGATGTTAATGGTTCTTCTTGGAATCACAAGATGCTTTTCCACTGTCTGACCAAACCATTCACATTGCTTAACCATTCCGCTCCATGCCAATCATACCCAGCCAGCAAACATGGATTCATTTTCTTCTTTGGGGCTGATAACAGTGCTTGTACAAATGCATCAGGCATTGCCTTGGTAATGCATGTGTTCATACTGTATGAAAAGTAAATATTGACCATGTTATGGAAAATAATTCAATATTTCAGTTTAATTTGCTAAAATAGCATGCTACGCCAGCTACAGAGAGAAACTAGAAGCCAGACAACAAACAAGAGACCAATCCTGGGTGGCAACGTCACTACATTTTCTTTCTTTTTTTTAGCATTGTCATGCTGAAATACCCATTTCTTACTGTTCTTTGAACCATCCTGCCTGATGGAAAAACAAACAAACAAACAAACAAACAAACACATATTGTTGCCAATAAAGAACCTTAGTTTTTAAGAGTATATGACGTCACTGTAAGAAACCTGTTTTGGATACTTTTATTTTTAGAAGTATTTGCAATTATCAGAGCCACTTTCCAGCAGTTTCCAATTTTTTTAGTCAAAAAATACAAAAAACAAAAAGTGAGCTAAGGAGGCTCAAAATGATTCAGTGTAAATAAGCTTTCCTCTAGGGTGACAGAAGTATTGTTTATGTCAATGTCATGGGAATCTATGCATCACACACACAAACACACATGCAGACCACAAAACATATCCACATCATTGCAGTATTCAAGACCAAACTTGGCTGACTTGAAAGTGACTCAAGTGTTAAGTACAACACAGCAGAAAGGTTTAGTGGTCTGTACTGACTCGCACTTATGATCTGCACTGTGCTATTGTGTCTCTGACAAGATCAAGCTCCTCGATCCATGACAAGGTCAGCATGATGATGATGAATATGGTCTTGAACTCAGGACAACTCGAAGTTGAGGTCAAACTTGAGTACTTCAACGCTGCTGTCCAGTACAGGGGTGTTGGAGGGGAGGATGGTGTCTGAGATACCTGTCACAACACATATAATAAAGCATCACTACATGCTAAATCAAATACTTTCTTAGTATGAGAAAAAAAGTACAATAAAAGAGTAGGTAAAAATAGGTCCATTCTGAAGTGTGAGTTGTGTCTCTCTCCTATCTCTCTATTAGTTTTATTGGATCTTAGTGCTGCGTTTGACACAATTGACCAAAACATTCTTTTGCATAGACTTGAACACTTTGTTGGCATCAGTGGAAGTGCATTAGCATGGTTTAAATTGTACTTAAATGACCGCCATCAGTTCATAGCAGTGAATGAAGATGTGTTATATCAATCACAAGTGCAGTATGGAGTACCTCAAGGCTCAGTACTAGGGCCGCTACTCTTCACTCTTTATTTGTTACCCTTGGGAGATATCATCAAGAAACATGGTGTTAGCTTTCACTGTTATGCTGATGATACTCAGCTCTATATTTTTTCGCAGCCCGGTGAAACAAACCAATTTGAAAAACTAATGGAATGCATAGTCGATATAAAAAAAACTGGATGACGAGTAATTTCTTACTGCTAAATTCTGAAAAAACAGAGGTGTTAATCATAGGACCTTAAAACTCTGCTTGTAATAACCTAGAACACTGTCTAAGACTTGATGGTTGCTCTGTCAATTCTTCGTCATCAGTTAGGAACCTAGGTGTGCTATTTGATCGCAATCTTTCCTTACAAAGCCACGTTTCTAGCATTTGTAAAACTGCATTTTTCCATCTCAAAAATATATCTAAATTACGGCCTATGCTCTCAATGTCAAATGCAGGAATGTTAATCCATGCATTTATGACCTCAAGGTTAGATTATGGTAATGCTTTATTGGGTGGTTGTTCTGCACGCTTAGTAAACAAACTACAGCTAGTCCAAAATGCAGCAGCAAGAGTTCTTACTAGAACCAGGAAGTATGACCATATTAGCCCGGTCCTGTCCACACTGCACTGGCTAACTATCAAACATCGTATAGATTTTAAAATATTGCTTATTACTTATAAAGCCCCTGAATGGTTTAGCACTACAGTATTTGAATGAGCTCCTTTTACATTATAATTCTCTATGTTCGCTACGTTCTCAAAACTCAAGCAATTTGATAATACCTAGAACATCAAAATCAACTGCGGGCGGCAGATTCTTTTCCTATTTGGCGCCTAAACTCTGGAATAACCTACCTAACATTGTGCGGGAAGCAGACACACTCTTGCAGTTTAAATCTAGATTAAAGACCCATCTCTTTAACCTGGCATACACATGACATACTAATATGCTTTTAATATCCAAATCCGTTAAAGGAATTGTAGGCTGCATTAATTAGGTAAACCGGAAACACTTCACATAACACATAACACATGTACTTGCTACATCTTTAGAAGAATGGCATCTACGCTAATATTTGTCTGTTTCTCTCTTATTCCGAGGTCGCCGAAGCCACCAGATCCAGTCTGTATCCAGATCAGAGGGTCACTGCAGTCACCCGGATCCAGTACGTATCCAGACCAGATGGTGGATCAGCACCTAGAAAGGACCTCTACATCCCTGAAAGACAGCGGAGACCAGGACAACTAGAGCCCCAGATACAGATCCCCTGTAAAGACCTTGTCTCAGAGGAGCACCAGGACAAAACCACAGGAAACAGATGATTCTTCTGCACAATCTGACTTTGCTGCAGCCTGGAATTGAACTACTGGTTTCGTCTGGTCAGAGGAGAACCGGCCCCCCAACTGAGCCTGGTTTTTCCCAAGTTTTTTTTCTCCATTCTGTCACCGATGGAGTTTCGGTTCCTTGCCGCTGTCGCCTCTGGCTTGCTTAGTTGGGGACACTTCATTTACAGCGATATCGTTGACTTGATGCAAATAAATGCACAGACAGTATTTAAGTGAACAGAGAGTGAAATAAGTTCAAATTCAAATGTAGTACACCCATTTCAGATGCACCACATATATTATAATTTTGCTGGGCAAATGGTTTAAGTAAACAGACAAATTCTGCTGTAGTTTCCACTGGAATTCCCATTGGAGGAATATCTGTTTTGATAGCATATGTCAACTCTATCCATCAAACTTTTTGATATTTTCATCAGTTGGCTTGGGGTTGGATTTAAAACAGTATCAAGGTGCAGACCTCTTTTCTTGATGTGTTCAGCAAAGAAAAACTTGTTTGGTGGAATTTTTGGTATCAACTATGGCAGTTTCCAGTTGCCAAAATTTACTGTGATTACTTCTTTACAGCTCGAAATTGTGGATGACTGCTATCCACACATTTTGGTCCTGACTCCTATCAATCTGAAGATGGTGCTGAAGAATCCAAGGCTGCACTGTAGAATGTGATGCATTCCTGATGATGAGCATTACTTTCACAAATGTCTTATGTTTTTGTTTACAATGTTGAAACAAAGCCATCAACACAAGGGGCCATTACTGTTCACTGATAACACAGTAAACTGTTGTCACATGTCATGCATGTGGGCACCCTGTATCAAAAGGTGATTCAGAGGGTAAAAAAAAAAAAAAAAAACAAGGACTTGAACTAAATAAAGTGACACTGATTACATAAACATTGTCTTTCTGAGCTTATAAGATATTAAATTGTGTATGTCCCAATTTCCCACAACAATTAGCAGTTACAACAAGCAGAGATGATCTATAGAGACCAAGAAGGGAGAGAGATGGAGAGTGACAGAGTGCAGTTACTGAATAAGATAAAAACGGCAAGCCACTCCATGCATATGTCATGACTTCGACCTTCCTCACCCCCAATTCCAGCACACATTACCATCATGATTACATCACATGATTAATAAATAATAATAATAATGATAATAATAATAATAATCATAATAATAATAATAAAAACTAACCCTAAGACAACAGAATGTGAATAGAATATTATCAGTGGGCTTTATCTCCAAGAGGAAGAATGCAGCTGATTTCTTATGTCATAGAGCTCTGGGCTCCTTTATGTTTTGTGTTCTTAGTTGAAAGTTCGAAAACAAATGTCCTCACAGCAGCATGCCTGCATGCTCTTAGACATATAAATCTTTGTACTAGATCAGTAGCTATATGCAGATGAATATGCACTTAGACCAAACGGTTATCCATTATAACAATTCAATTCAAGTTTATTTGTATAGAACTTTTTTATGATATAAATCATTGCAAAGCACATTTACAGAAAATTAAGTTTCTTTAAAATGTATTCAAGTTCAAGTATTATTATGAGATAGAGCATAGAAAGGACAGTAAGATTTTCTACCAATATTATTATCAATAGTATTACTTCTCTAAACAATTTTAATCTCTTTGTAATTGAAATACCTGAGATATAGTAATGAGTAATCAGTAATGCTACTGAGAGTATAAAAGGGTACCTGAGGAATACAGGTACCAGGATGCAGGAGTGCCCGAGGCAGGGCAGAGAGATGCAGCGACTCATTCCCTATTCTCAGGGAACCATGGGTACATGCGTAACCTGGGACATGCCCTTTCAAAAGGGAACACCACGCTGCATCCTCTAGAGGGCGCTAGGGGAGCAGTATACCAATGCCACCATGCTGAGGGATGAGTGCATCATAGACTAGGTCACCTACCAAAGTCTGAGCTTTAGAGTGGAGGTCTAGCAAACAACTATCAGAACGAGAGGTGGCATGGCTACACTCAACATTAAGGCCTCATTGAGGCCTCAGCAGAATGACTCTCTTAAGCGAGAAGAGGCCAAACCTACTCAACATAAAGACTGTCTTTCAAGGCGGCTTCATCAAGGGCCGAACACTTGATGACACTGCCTAACTGGAGCTCTGATGAGCGGAAGCATCAGCAGAATGACTCTCTTAAGCGAGGGCCGAACCTAGGGGAGAACACCTAAATACAAAGCAACTATTTCCACTTCACTACCAGATAAAGGCTTTCACCGAACCTCAGTATATCAGGAAGTGAAAGCTACACAAACCAGCAAAAACATCATAGGTACACTTCAGGGCTGGATGTGAGACGTGGAGAATACTTTAGAACCTGGGGAGTGGGGGGTAGGGTTTGATAGGAAAAACAAAGGAAAATTATCTCTTTCCTTTAGCTTGAGACAGATTTGTTCCCCCTATTCGTTTGGCTTCGATAACCTCCCTCAAATATCTCCTATTCCTCCTCATGTCTCTCCTTTTTTGAGTCCTGCTCCTGCCAGCAGGGGGAGGAGCATGAGTTGCCACACTTTGCTCGCTAAATTACTACAGCCTCAACTGATGTGCCAAATAACCCAAAGGGCAAAACTGGCGAATCGAGAAGAAAATGTTTCCCTTTCCCCTCGATGTCAGCCACATTAATCCAGAGATGTCTCTCCATGGCCACCATTGCTGCTGTTGCATGACCAATAGCGGCAGATGTTTGTTTAGTGGCCCGGAGACCAAGACCTGTAGTACGACACAGCTCGATCACTGCTTTAGGGACAGGCCCTTGTCATCATCCAGTGCTTTAAGCAGATCAGCATGGTAGGCTTGCAACACTGCCACCATGTGCAAAGAACCACCAGCATGACCCGCAGCTGCATACGCCCTGCCGTTCATCTTAGATGTCATTCTCAAAGGCATTGATGGCAGGGTAGGAGTCTTCAACATCAATGTTTCTCCCATTGAGAGAGAGTTTGCCAATGTCTCTTCTATGGGATGCATTGATGCATATCCGTGCTAGCGCAATCCCTCCACGTTCGCATAATTTGCGTGGTGAAAAAGATGAACGCGAGTCGAATACGGATTTTTCCAAGACTTTTCCGCCTCGGAGTGCAGGTCTGGCAAAATGGAATTCCTCGGAATTGGTAGATCATGACCAGATTTTGGCTTTCGTGTTTCCAATTAAGACTTAATCTCTCAGTTGCACGTGCCATAACCTCTTACAATTCACCATATGTGGGGCAGGCTGAGAGGGTTCCAAAGCATCATTTTCATCCTCATGAACCATATCCTGCTCTTCTCGGCTTGCATTCACCAGAGCACTATCTGCTGGATCAGATTATCCTAAAGAAAGAACATCCACATCTGGCATTTAAGTGTATGTATGCTTCAGGCGGACAAGCTCTGAATAAGCACATGTTAGAACAGCACTCAAATAAAACGTTTCACCGGCAAGGCCTTAAAGCACATAATGTACTTTTGTGATTGCAAATAAGTGCAGTGTCTCGTGAGTTTAACTCTACTGCTGAATTGACATTTGATGTGAATAATACAGCACATTGCTTGACGTACAGTATATGTTGTGTTTTGTTAGTAAATGTTTCATTATATTATGTGTGTTGCCTCCTTCGTTCACTATTACACTACTGCATATATTGCATCTGACATTGTTGTTTAGTTTTGTAACGAGAGCCCACACTTTCAAACGTTTCACTCTTGCCACGATGACTGAGTGCATGCACACACACACACACACACACGGCCACATATTTCAGTGAAGGGAAATGACAAGCAGCAGCATCAAATTCATTGTTAGCATTGAAGTATCCAGAGATAAAATAAAACATGTATTGATAAAAGTATTGTTTGTCAAGAAGGTTATCGGTACTCCAGTATCGACCCAATTATGTACAGGTCCAAAAAAAATACCGGTTCTTGGTACTCATTACTAGGTATGTGTGAAAAAAAACTAAAAAACATGCCGTATACAAACATTTATAGCCTTGAAAAATGCAATATCACCCACCAGTGGGTGATTTCTCTCAAATTTCTCACAGACCTTTAGGACTATGAGTCAATGTTATTCGTGGATAACAACCTTTAAAAGCTAATAACTCAGGCTCGTCCAGGCAACAGCAGTTGGCGCTGTACTCTTGCTTGAACTATTTTTTTCTTGGTGCAAGCTTTGCACTTTTTTAGCTAATAAAATATTAAAACTCGATGCATAATTGTGTACAATTGTTTAATTATGTCATCCTGGTATCGTGGACTCGCTCTCGTTTCATACAAATGCAGCTGCTGCCATTTTGCTATTATTGTTTTGTACGCTGTAATAGTTATAAGAGAAATGGAAGCTTTAGCCTAAGTTCTGCCAGGAAGACTCAATCACTTCGTCATTAATTACCTTCATCATTATCCAATCACGTCTTTATACTCCTGTATAAAAGATCGTACTTACACATGTTTGAGTTCGCTGATGCCAACGCGACAACAACCGCAGATTCCAACGCGATTGTACTTGCTCAAGCTGTTGTGTTTATTCATCTACTTGCTGTAATTAAGTTCGTACCCCGCAAACTATCTAGAGTTTGACGTTCCTCTAAGATGCACACGGGATCGTTGGCTTAGCTCCGTGTGGCGGCGATCATCTGCAGTCATTTGTGTCGGATGATTTACAAGCTTTTCTCGGCAGAGGATGTGAACATTGGCGGAGTTCCGTGTGCTTCCAGGCCAGGGTTGCCAGGTTCTCAAAACCGCCAGTTACTACTATTTAAAAAAACAAAATAATAATAGCCCAATCGCGTTCAAAAGGGATTTATCGGTAGAATTCACATTCTAGGGGCTATATATAACACTATTGGGGTCACCTCAAACCCAGGACAGAAAAGGCATCCCACAAAAAAAAAAAAAAAAAAAAAAAAAAGGTCTTGGCAACGCTGGTGCTTTCCGAGATGTCGCGTCAGTGCTGCTTGGGTCTCAACACCTGAAAAGACTTTGGTCTCAATCAACAAATATTCATCTGTATGCTCACGTGAACCTGCACGAATGAAGTCTCTCCGGACCAGCAGACAGAATTAAGGCTGCCGGTCTCTTCGGCATCTCGCCTCCATCACTTCACAAGTCTACAGCATTATAAGTATCATTTCGTTCTATGCACTTGCGGCGCCTGGGCATTAATTTATTCTCTGCAAGGATTTATACTTACACGTTCAAATAAAGCACTGGGCGTTTCGTGCTTGTTTATCTAGCAGACTTGCACAGCATAATTAAGATGTTGATCATAGTGCATGCAATTTTCTGAATAACTTCTTCGTAATGAGGCACTTTAAGGCTCATCATAAACGCTACAATCTTTATACTGAAAGATTTTTCGCATTTCTTAAAAAAAAAAAAAAAAAAAAAAAAAAAGCTCTGTCTAGCACACTTGAGATTCGCTGTTTTAATCCTATGCTTTAATATTTGTTTATTCAGTCTTTCATTTGCGTTATTCCTGAAAAGTTCATACTCTAATGGGATTCTATGGTTGCAGATGCAGGGAACCGCTGCTCTCACCTCATCTTTACATGGCTTACTCTTGGGCTAGCGAATTATGAACACTGGATCTACCAAGCTGATGCGTATGGACCCTTCTTTTGAGTCGTAGGTAAGATTCGGCTCAATGCTCAGTCAGCAGGCATATATTACTCCACGTGACACGAGTTGCTGCTGACTTTATTTCAGAGTAGTGACATATCTCCAGTTTAAACCGAATATTAATTAGCAGGCATGGTTTGTTTGCACTCCTGGTCTCCGTCTCAAGGCGCGGTCACACTAGACTTTAAACATGCGAAATTATTTCGAACGCCACTGCGAATATGGGCGGGAGCAAGATAAAACAGTCTCCCCTCAATTTTCACAAGATGGATTATTATGTTTCTAGCACTGTGTCTTTTGCAACGGCGTCGAAAGCGTTTTATATTGTAACGTTACTCTGTATCTGTAAAGAGAGAGAGAAAAAAAAAAAAAAAAAAAATTGGGGAGTGACAGTTAAGGGGTTAAGCTACAATCAAGGCTTGTTTATATTCGCGCATCTACTGGTGTTGGTTCATCACTCTTACTCGGCTGTTGCGGCTTTCACTTTACACTTTTAAACTTTCAGACAGCTGTGCCCTCAGCCAACCCGGATTCTTCATTCTGCCCTCCGTTAGCAGACATAATACTAAACGAAGTGCTTACGTCAGCTGGAAATCACATTTCTAAGGCGTTGCTCCCTCTACAATCAAGCCTACACGTTTGCATGGTCCGCTTCTAATGTTTTTCCTTCCAATTTTTGCGTTCCTATTCTAATTTCAACCGTTGCTCCTTTCTTGTTTTAAAAAAAAAAAAAAAAAAATCGCAATCTTAATTTCTCTATTCGCAGACTCCTTGCCAGCATCTAATCCACGCTAAATTTTATAATCTAATTTTCAAGCCTTTTGGTTATTCAGTTCTATTACTACTTGAGGGGTTAGCTAAATCTTCCAACAAATTAAAGACAAATGTCTGCCTATTACCCTGCCCATATTGCAAAATTAATTACTTCCATCTGCTACGGCCTTCCTTCGAAGTACCTCAATATTCTTCTGGAGGCAGTGTTTATCTGCCTTCTACAGGTTATGCTTCCAGGGGAATTCACTTCAAACCAATCCATTTGATCCTGCTCGCGGCATTTCCTTCAGATCTAAGATTCGGACCAAAAATTCTTCACACTCTCCTCAAGCACTCAAAAACCGATGTGCAAGGTTCTGGTGTCACCTTAACAATTCTAAAATCAATAATCCTGTCCCTTCTCTGCATGGTGAAATTTCTTAAAAATCCGACCTAGAATTTCTAAAACGCACCAGCTCTATTTTTTCTAACGGAGCCCCCTTTCCAAGGCTGTTTAGAACTCGCTTAACCACTGTTCTCAAAGCTGCAGTCTATCTACTGGCCATTCATTCAGAATTGGGGCAGCTACTTCAGCAGCTGAATGAGGGATCTCTACATCAGCTGTTAAGATCATGGGCAGATGGTCTTCCTAAGCATTTGAATCATACATCAGACCTGATTCAAAACCATTATTGAAGCTCAGCAAGCTCTCCTGTAACTAATCAGGTAAATTCATGCAATTACTTGTGGTGGTGTTACTTTATCTGTACGGTCTATCAAGGCCTGTACATGTCTGGCCTTTGTGGCTATTTCTGTATGGTCTTTCGAGGCCTGTCTGTGTCTGCCTATCGTGGCTATTTCTGCACGGTCTATCGAGACCTGTCCGTGTCCGGCTATCATGGCTATTTTTCTGTATGGTCTATCAAGGCCTGTCCCATGTCTGCCTATTGTGGCTGTCTGTGTCTGCCTATCGTGGCTATTTCTGTACAGTCTATCGAGACCTGTCCGTGTCCGGCTATCATGGCTATTTTTCTGTATGGTCTATCAAGGCCTGTCCCATGTCTGCCTATTGTGGCTATCTGTGTCTGGCCTATCGTGGCTATTTCTGTACGGTCTATCGAGGCCTATCTGTGTCTGGCTATAATGGCTATTTCTGTATGGCCTATCGAGGCCTGTCCGTGTCTGCCTATCGTGGCTGTCTGTGTCTGGCCTATCGTGGCTATTTCTGTACGGCCTATCAAGGCCTGTCCGTGTCCGGCCATCATGGCTATTTTTCTGTACGGTCTATTGAGGCCTGTCCTGTGTCTGCCTATTGTGGCTATTTCTGTATGGCCTATTAAGGCCTGTCTGCGTCTGCCATTGTGGCTGTCTGCGTCTGGCCTATCGTGGCTATTTATGTACGGTCTATCGAGGCCTGTCTGCGTCTGCCTATCGTGGCTAATCATGGTCTATCGAGGCCTGTCTTGCGTCTGCCTATCGTGGCTGTCTGCGTCTGGCCTATTGTGGCTATTTATGTACGGTCTATCGAGGCTGTCTGTGTGGCTATAATGGCTATTTATGTACGGTCTATCGAGGCCTGTCCGTGTCTGCCTATCGTGGCTGTCTGCGTCTGGCCTATTGTGGCTATTTCCGTTGGTCTATCGAGGCCTGTCCGTGTCTGGCTATCATGGCTATTTTTCTGTATGGTCTATCAAGGCCTATCTGTGTCTGGCCATCATGGCTATTTCTGTACGGTCTATCGAGGGCTGTCTGCGTCTGGCCTATCGTGGCTATTTCTGTTGGTCTATCGAGGCCTGTCTGTGTCTGGCTATCATGGCTATTTTTCTGTACGGTCTATCGAGGCTGTCTGTGTTCTGCCTATCATGGCTATTCTGTTTGGTCTATCGAGGCCTGTCTGCGTCTGGCCTATCATGGCTATTTCTGTTGGTCTATTGAGGCCTGTCTGTGTCTGCCTACCGTGGCTGTCTGCGTGAGGCCTATCGTGGCTATTAATGTTGGTCTATCGGGGCCTGTCTGTGTCTGCCTATCGTGGCTGTCTGCGTCTGGCCTATCGTGGCTATTTATGTACGGTCTATTGGGGCCTGTCTGTGTCTGCCTATCGTGGCTGTCTGCGTCTGGCCTATCGTGGCTATTTATGTTCGGCCTATCGGGGCCTGTCCGTGTCTGCCTATCATGGCTATTTCTGTTGGTCTATCGAGGCCTGTCTGTGTCTGCCTATCGTGGCTATTTCTGTTGGTCTATCGAGGCCTGTCTGTGTCTGCCTATCGTGGCTATTTCTGTTGGTCTATCGAGGCCTGTCTGTGTCTGCCTATCGTGGCTATTTCTGTTGGTCTATCGAGGCCTGTCTGTGTCGGCCTATCGTGGCTATTTCTGTTGGTCTATCGAGGCCTGTTTGTGCCTGCCTATCGTGGCTGTCTGTGTCTGCCTATCGTGGCTATTTCTGTTGGTCTATCGAGGCCTGTTTGTGCTGCCTATCGTGGCTGTCTGTGTCTGCCTATCGTGGCTATATCTGTTGGTCTATCGAGGCCTGTCCGTGTCTGCCTATCATGGCTATTTCTGTTGGTCTATCGAGGCCTGTCTGTGTCTGCCTATCGTGGCTATTTCTGTTGGTCTATCGAGGCCTGTCTGTGTCTGCCTATCGTGGCTATTTCTGTTGGTCTATCGAGGCCTGTTTGTGCCTGCCTATCGTGGCTGTCTGTGTCTGCCTATCGTGGCTATTTCTGTTGGTCTATCGAGGCCTGTTTGTGCTGCCTATCGTGGCTGTCTGTGTCTGCCTATCGTGGCTATTTCTGTTGGTCTATCGAGGCCTGTTTGTGCTGCCTATCGTGGCTGTCCGTGCCTGCCTATCGTGGCTGTGTGTGTCTGCCTATCGTTGCTGTCTGTGTCTGGCCTATTGCGGCTATTTCTGTAAAAAGCTTAAGAAGTTTAATCTAACGTTATTTATACTGGTCATGCTAACTCTCTTTCTATTTCTTCCAGGAACCTTAGGATTCACAACTGGTGGGTATACTTCATCTACTTTTTTGGGGGGAAGGCTGGCCCCGTCTGGAGGTCTCATAATCCACCTAATTTTGGGGGTCTGCTGCGCCCCTGCCTTCGTCTTCAGGCAGGAAATGCAGATTCGCTACCCTCGGATTACGAACCATGGACGGGGCCTTCCGCCAAAGAAATTTATAATTGTGCTCGCTGAGCTGTCAATAAATGTATGCTTCGTACATTCCTCTATCTCCCGAGTCTTTCTGGTAGAACTAACAAACTGGTTTTAAATTTTTTTGTCTTAATTCTTTTAATGCCTTAATTATTGTTGTGGTGAAAAGTTGTGTAATACATGGTTTGCCTGCATCCTTTCCAAGAAGGTCACGGTTCATGCCCCAGTTGAGCCAGGAGACCAGAGATGGAGATTTGAGGTTATATCTGCATCACTTTATTTTATCCACCAATTGTCACTATATGAACTATTTGCTTATTAGCATACACATTTCTAGCATATTGGCTGTCTATTAATACTTATAAAGCACATATTAATGTCTTATTCTGCATGACCATATATTAGATCCCTTAATCCATCCCCATTTCTAAACTTAACTACAACATTACTGATATTAACCCTCTGGAGTCGATTAACGCGGATACGCATTATGAGTCATTTTCAAATTTTCAATTTAAGTCAAAAGAACTGAAATTACACTTTCAGTTTTAATTGTACAGATAAGAGCAATACATCAATCGAATCTGTAAAGGGTCTACTTTTTTGGATACAGACATAATAACAACAAACCTTTGTGCACTTATAAAATAAAGATAACAAACAAGGAGTGCTGTCTGCAGCCTTTGTCTGCGCTGATCTTCATTTACAAACACGTCATTAAAATGAATAAAGAGACATGAGAGAGATATATCTAGAAAGCTTGACATGTCTACTTTTAAACTAAACAAGTCCCGCCGAAAAAAGATATTCTGTGATAAAGTAATCCATATGAAAACAACACAATGTCCGTTTTTCACGTCTCCCTTCATTATATCTAATGTGACCATGCCCAGGTGCTGAACGCGCTATTCAGATTCAAACTGAAGCGCTCTACTTGAATACACCCACACAGAAGAAAAAGCAGAGACTGTTCTTCAAGTTTTTTTATTTTACTGTTTGCTTCGCGATGAGAGGAATAAGACATAATTCATAAGCAGCAAATGAGGTATAATAAATATGTGTTCCCTAATCTGAAGTGTTACCAAAGCCATGTTTCCAAATTTTTGGAGAATTTTTGCATGTGGCGGCGAACAACTTGATTCCATAAAACTCCAAAATCCTAAAAATTCTTGAGGATTTTCACAAAATATGCATTTAATATCACCTAATTTTCCAGCGTTCCTCAAATTATTAGTTCAAAGCAGTCTCATCTCACCACTCTTCCATGTATGCCATTTTGGTCAGTAGAGTCATAAACAGTGACCTTTACTGATGCAAGAGGATTTTGGAACATCTTTTTAACATTTATTTAAATATATTTCTCTCACTGTGGTTGTTTAGTGTCCAAGAGCCTTTGAAATTTGATGTAAATTACCTTCTTCCTCAACATTTCTGTAATGTCTTTAACCTTTGGTATAGTGTTTTACTGGGTAAGACAAATTTACAAGTACATTCTACTGAAAAAAGGTTTATTTAGATGTATTTTCACACAGGGCTAGTTTATTTAGTATTAAAAGCAATAAGCCCCAAAAAGTCATGGTTTACAGTGAATTTAAAAATAACAGCTAAGGGGCGTTGTTATAAATTCAATGTAAACCACAGCTTCATGTGGATTATTGCTTTTATAAATCAGCTATTCTTATATACGTAGTAAGGTTTCACATAATAAAACAGAGCAAATAAAGTGTAATGATATTAATAAAAAGAGTATTCTTCCACCAAACAATGTAGTTCCTCAGAAACAGTTGTGGTTCCAACAAAGTGGTTGCCGAACAACACACAAAAGTAAACAAAGGTTTATGTTTATTAAAGGTTTATTAAAAACTCATATTTCCTGTCTCCTGTCAGTAAAACAAGTGAGAAGGCCAAAAAAAAAGAAAAAAGAAGAGAAGAGACAGAAATTGCAGCAGTTGGTGTCATAATTCAGGCTGTGCAGCATAATGCAATCTACAGAGCTCATAAGTTTATGTAACTGCATTACACATAACTGCAATTGTGCTGTTATAACAGAGCGAGTGGAAGAACAGGAAGCATTTCATTTCATCAGTGCAATCCATGTGCTATCCATGAAGCATCAATGTGCTAATATATAGAAACATACAACATTTTGAAAGAGGAGCTGGACAATAAAAAGACAATAAAATCCTCTGGATCTATCATGACTCGAAGAATGTTTGCATATTCTTCATAACTGTCCAACCAACAATCCAGTCAATGATGGATAGAAGATGGACGTGTTTTTCTGATGTAATAGGCCTACAGCACATCCTTATATAAATATACAACCGGCTTAAGAGGGCCTGTTTTTATTTTCCTGACAGGAAGCTTATTTTAAAAAGGGCTTTTGTGAGGTCCACGGGTGCTTCCGCATGTGTCTCTGGAGCCTCTTAAAGCTGGCATCTTTCAATCAGTTCTGTCTCAATGACAGGAGAAGCTTTCCTTTCCTTTAGCTTTTCAAGGGTTTTCAAGGGTTACTCTCGTAATCCCCTCTCATGGCTGTCACAAGCGTTTGCCTTTGATTATAATGGCTGCCAGGAAAGCAATACTGAACACCGTCTGTAATACTCTCATAATACTAAACAATAAATGCCTCCTCTGATGAAATAAATCAAATAAATTAATCAAATTCCTCACAGTTTGAAAGGATCAAACTGAATTCTTCTCACTCCATACAGATGCCAAGGCTCTGATGCAAAACATTTGCACATCTAGTCAGTATCTTATGAAAAAACAGCATGTCTTTTAAGATCATCTTACAAGGTAATCTCATTTGTATTAATGTCGTAAAAGTGTTTAAAGTATACATTTGTATTCTTGTACATTTATATACAGTAGACACATAAAATGACAATATATTCTCAGTATCTTCCGCATTCTGTAGTCTGAGCTGAAATTGTGTCAATCTTTGCCAGGGCAAGCAAATGCAAAACCAGTGAAGGCAATAATATAAGGCTGAAGGATAAACTAAATTTCAATGCATTGTGAATTAACACATACGCAATATATTATAAATAATATAACGAATACCTACTGATTAAAATAGCTACTGTACATATCAGATGAGGTTAGGCAAGGCAAGTTTATTTAACACGTTTCTTACACAATGGTATTTCAGGGTGCTTTACATAAAACAAAAGATAATAATAATAATTAATTATAATAATAATAACTGATTTAAGAAGTTTGAAATGATCAAATTTAAAACAGTTAACAATAGAAAAATATTATACATAAAATATATATTGCACAGTGCTCATTCAATGAATGCACAGCTAAATATATGAGTTTTGAGACTGCATTTAAATGTGACTAATGTTTCAGCACATCTGATCTCTTCTGGAAGCTGATTCCAACCGCGGTCAGCATAGTAACTACATGAAAAGGCGGCATCCCCTTGTTTTGTGTGATCTCTTGGTATTTTTAACTGACTCGATGCTAATGATCTGAGTGGTCTGTTATGTTTATATTCAGTGAACATGTCTGCTATGTATTTAGGTCCTAGTCCACTGAGAGATTTATAAACAAGTAAAAGTACTTTAAAATCAATCCTAAATGTAACTGGAAGCCAGTGTAAGGACCTGAGGACTGGTGTGATATGCTCAGATTTTCTGGTTCTAGTCAGAATCCTGGCAGCAGCGTTCTGGATGAGCTGCAGCTGTCTAATGGTCTTTTTGGGAAGGCTGGTGAGGAGCCCATTACAATAGTCCATCTGCTGGTGATAAAGGCATGAACTAGTTTCTCCAAGTCTTGACTGGAAACAAAACATCTAATTCTTGCAATATTTTGGAAATGATTGTATGTTTTGAAATGATTGTATGCTGATTTAGTTACTGCTTTGACTAAATCATTGCTCTGAAATGAAGGTCTGTCTCCAGAATCACACAAAGATTCCTGATTTTATTTTTAGTTGTTAGACTCCTAGAGTCAAGGTATGCATTCACCTTGAGAAAATTGTCTTTGTTTCCAAATGCAATGACTTCAGTTTTTTCCTTGTTTAAATGAAGAAAGTTCTGGCACATCCAACTATTCATTTCATCAGTGCATTGGCAGATGGAGTCAATGGGGCTGAAGTCATTTGGTGATAAGGCTAGGTAAATCTGGGCATCCTCAGCATAGCAATTTGGTTCTTCCTCATTATTTGCCTTAGTGGGAGCATATACAGGCTAAACAACAGCTGTGCAAGAACTGAGCCTTGTGGGACTCCGCATGTCATAGATGTCCAGTTAGACTTATGCTCTCCTAGACTCACATAATAACCTCTCCCTTCTAAATATGACCTGAAGCAGTTGAGAACCATCCCAGAAAGCCCGACCTAGTTTTCCAGTCTCTCTAGAAGTATGTTATGATGGACAGTGTAAAACGTATAAATGCCAGTATACTGATAAATTGCCACAATCAGAATTTAAGCGATGTAAGGTTAATAAGTGAATTAAGATCAATATAACTCAAAGGGGATTGAATTACAGTGAATAAGAACCAAATTAGTATGCAAATTATTCAGAATTAATATTTAACACTTTATCAACTATTCGTCCACTGATAAATTGAGATTAGGGTATTTTGTCAATTCTGGACAAAATATTATCCCGCCGTGGCCTAAGGTAATAATATCATAAAATTATGATAACTGATTATGAGCAAGGTAACATAATCTACAGTTTAAGGCAGTAACTTGTAAGCACACAGCACAAGACACTGGTATGTAAAATCAAACAAGGCTTTATTTAACTACTCTAATACACACAAACTAAACTAACACAAACACACAAACATTCATTCAAACAGTGACAGAGAAAAGTGATGTTATCATCAGAGGGTGAATGGAGTCCCAAGTTTCTAGCGTTAGACACTATTTCTTGACCGCAACCTGAGAGAATCAATTACTAACACTTTAATCCCCGTTTGTTTTCTTAATAAGATTTGCACAGTTCAGTATATACCTAATAATTAATGTGTTTAGGAATTTAGATAAATGTAGTCTACAATAAAGTCTCACATTTGGTTAGACTTAGAAGTTCGTAAAAACTATCGCACAACTGATCTTAATATTATGGTCTGTTTCCCAAAAGCATCGTAACTTAAGTAGCACTTGAAAATCATTGTAGATCTACGAGTGCTCTGGAGTAATTGTAAAGCCCTAAGTGCGTCGTAAGAAGACAGATTTATTCAGTAACCTGCAGGACAAATGGCAGATTGCACCTTTTTGACCTTAAGACCTTTTTGTTCAGCTGATTGAGTTTTTGTAGTTAAAAAAAAAAAAAAAAAAAAAACTTTTGTCATGTAATTTCAACTTTTAATGTTATTTTCACTTGACTTAATAAAGTACGTTTAGTTGACTAAAAATGTGTTTTTAAACAGCATCACAAGGTTAAAAAAAAACTACTACATGCTTGATATTTTGGTCCAGGTTTTATTTCAAACCAGCGGCAACACATTGGTAACTTTAGCCATACTCATTCTTAAAAAAAAAAGTAATTAAATGAGTAGGCAGAAAAATAAAAATAAAAAACATAAAAAACATTTAGTACTATCTCATTCAACCGGTCCTAAATACTTTAACCTGCTAACTGTGTCACGCTGCCAGTCTTTGTTTTCCTGGGTGTTCCCTAGTGAGCTCACTTCCCCTTAGGCACTTCACCATAGGCACTTTAATTCCGCTAGTCTGGTTGTGTCTTCACAGTAATTGCACTCCAATTAGAATCGCACAGGTGTTGACAATACTCTGTCATTAGTTTCCCTATATAGAGCTGTCTTTCTCTGTTGTCATCATGGAGTCCTTACCCTTTGTGTCTCATGCTCTCGTTCCCCGAGACTTCCTCTACCTTCTTGTTCTTCTGAGTTCCCCGTTTCATCCGGTTCCCTCTTTTGGTTTTTGTTTGTCTCTCATGACTGTTGATTTTGTATTTACCCTTCCGTTTAAATAAATCCCTTACCTGCACTTGGATCCACCCTCTCTTTGTGTTTCATCTAAACCCTACCGTGACAAACTGTCACCCCGTCCCGTATACGGGACGCCTACGTTGACTATATTACAATCAAATCTAATCTAATCTTGACAAACTATATATCGTTGGAAAGGTCTAAGACTCCCAAATATATATTTTACCAATATTTTTTGTAAAAAATTATGTAGGAAAAGTAATAGATCAATTTATGACAAGAGTGCACCATCAGAAATCTACATTACAAAAGGAGTTTTGACCTTTTTTAAAAATAAGACTTCCTCGTTGCCTTTTTCTCTATCACATTTTAGAAACTTGAAAACATAAAATCTCAAAATTCATCCTTCAAAACCCATTTTAAAATCAGACATTGTATTACCATGTAAATGGCACATCAATGTTGCAAAATGTTTTCAGTCATGAATTAAAAATAATTAGTCTATCTTCAAAAACATGAGTGACAGTTAACAGGTTAAATGATCTATGTTTAACAATTTAAATTGTTAACACAAAACATGTTACAAAACGAGCAATATAAGTGCAAGTTAAAGGAGTATGCTTATTTTTGGGGGCTTTAGCTTTTTCACCGTATCCACCACACTCACTTGGGTGAGGCTCCTTTGTCTGTTCGGTGTTGGTGTGCTTCATTGCACATGCACCAATTTCATGGTCGTTACCAGTGTTGGTCATCTTACTTTAAAAAAGTAATTAGTTACAGTTACAAATTACTTCTCCTAAAATGTAACTGAGTTAGTAACTCAGTTACCACATTGTAAAAGTAATTAGTTACTCAGCAAAGTAACTGTGATGGTATTTTTTATGTTCTATAATGCTATTACGTCCTATAACATCTTTAATATATAAGATAATTATTACTGATATTAACTGATTGAAGAATAAAAACACTATAAGTATTTTAGAAAATAATAGATTGCAGCCTGCAATATGATATGTATAGAAATAAAACATATAAAAAATTAATATAAAAAAAATCCAAGTGCACAATCAAGACAAACAAATTTGAACAACAAAGGAACAAAAAAAAATGTATATTAGGCCTAAGGTTACTGCACAATTAACAAAACACTATCCAACTCTTATGGTGCATTCACACCAGATGCGAATAGAGCGTCTGTCATGAGTGATTTCAATGTTAAGTCAAAGCAAAGACGCGAATAGATAATCTCCGAAAATCACCATAACACATTTTTAAATAGACGCTGTCTTTATAAACAAACCGCATATCTGAGTTTAAAACAACAACATTCTCGCATGAACTACTTTTAAAACTACATGACACGATAACAGTAATATTTAGAAAATTATCCGAATAAAAATGATGGTTGAAAATGCTGAGTGAACTCAACTGGCAGAATTGACTTTTTTTCCTGGGCATAGCGTAAATGTTTAAGAAACATTTTGCCTTTAATTTCCTGTACTTCCAGGTCGAGAACGCCATTATCGCTGATCCCGTCTTGTGTTTAGTTGTTGTCAGAGCGTGCAGTGAGACAGCGTGAGCAGGACACCGCCCACCCAGCCAATCATCATCGGATTTGCAACGGTGTCAGGCACCTCACGTTTTCTGTGTGGCCAATAGCCAAAGCATGACACCTCACGTTTTATTCAACCAAATTGTAGTAACGTGACACTTTACATTTCTCAGTAAAGATAATGGCTTTGCAATGATGGGAAAAGTAATTAATTAGATTACTCCGTTACTGAAAATTATACTCTGTTAGTAACGCTGTTATACTGAAACGCCGTTACTTCCAATACTGGTCATTACAGTGTGCATGCTCCTACCTTCAACCCAACTTGTATGCTTGTTAATGTAGCAGGATGCAGTTATCTGGCTCATGCCTCCCTAAGTGACGCTTAATTTGCTGCAGCTGTGAGTGGTTCTGGGAAGTTAACTTTGAGCCAATCGCGAGGACTACTCCCCTTTATAAACCGGGACTTTTCTTTTGACAAATGATGCCACCGGTACGCGACTTGTCTTGTTTACCTGCCCAGCGACCTGATGTCTGCCTGGTTACCGGTCTACGGTAGTGCCGCAGAATCCCCGGTCTGGCAGCAGCCCTTTTACCAGCTGAGTGTGCGCCCTGTGATCAGCAATCAGAGCTCAGGGCCTGTGACGCAACGTTGTTAATCATAAGGAATGCTATTTAACCGGGGGTGCGGCCGCCAGTTGGCTATATCGATGCTGAACAACTGCTGTTTTGCTTATGTTTTACTGTTATGTCTTGTGTATGAACTTTCGTCGTACCTGGTGGCTTTGTTCACCCGGGATCTATGATTATTGGACCTGTGGTTAGCTCGAGTTTACAGACGGCTGGCTGGTGTGTTACACTATTGCCGGTTCAACTCAGTTTGATACCTCCAGTTTAACTCTGTTTGATCCTTTGTTATTTTTGGGAATCAGTGGTTGAGTATAAAGTGTGTTTGCTGGGCTAGCTGGCACCACTTTAATTGTTTTTGTCTATATTTCTGCAACCTGTTTAAGTGTTTTGTTTAAGTTGTGTTTAACTTTCAAGTGTCCGTTTTGTCCAGGTGCTGAGAACTGCCAGTGGGAGCGGTGCCCCTTGTGGTGGTGGGTCCCTTGGTGTGTGCTGTGGGTGTGTGTTCACCAAGTGTGGTCATTTCCCTTGTGGTGTGTGTGTGAATTCGACACTGGTGATTGGGGTGTCTTATGAATGCTCATTGCTCGTGCCACTAGTCTCCCACTGGTAAGATTCTGCCCTGTTCTCCTCTTCTCGTGTGTGTGTGTGTGTTTTGGTTTTTGATTTGGTGTACTGTGTATTTTGTTTGCTGTGAAGATTCCCTTCTATGTTTGCTGTGATTATTGTGTGTTTTTAAGTAAAAATAAAAATTTCTATTTTTGTACTGGACCACTGTCTCTGGCTGATCCATCCACAAACTTGAGTGCCTGGTTAGAACAAGATAACAAATTCTTTGGGTGTAACTCCCATTGTGGCGTAGTCTGCTACTGTGTATCCCTTCCTGCCACATTAACTTGAATTTACAAATTGAATTTATAATCAATTCTAGGTTGGTCCTACAATTGTTGAACCATCTTTTCACTAGTTATGCCGACATTTTTGCATTTAATGGTCTAACTTTTTTTACAGTGTATAATATAATAGTTATTATATCCAAGTTGTCTGTCTGGAACACGGCATTAGTTTAACGTCAATAATCAATCGTGTAACTACAATTACGAGCCATTCTATAAGGTGACATTTCAGCACTTAACAAACGGATAGCGACTCCTAAGTAGCACTTAAAGCACAGCTACATGCGATTGCTGTATGTGCATTGTTGGGAAATGCACGTGGAACAATAATGAACAATTGTAAAATTACTCTTAGAAAATGCACTTAAGCGCTAAGATCAGTCATTATTGGGAAACCCGGCCCTGTCTGGTTTGCTCAACACTGAGTGCTGAATCCAGTGTTTCAAATGCCATTAAGCTCACTTTCAAGAAATCAAGCTCACTGTAACAAATTCTCTGCTGTTATTTTGTATAGGGACTTTTAGTTTTTACTGTTCACTCAGATCCGACATGCATGAATTAATTTGAAACAGCATTTTGTTCTGTAAGCAAAACCAAAACTGTGGAAAGTGTTTGACCTAAGTCCCAAACAAATTTAATAAATGGTTTAAATTTGTGAAACTTATTTCTCTCTGTTTTACTTTGGCTGCTTGTTTGGGAGGTGATGTTGCTTATTTTACAGATATTAGGTGTTTTTTTTTTTTTTTTTGTACCTGTATACCAAAATGTCACAAGAGGCATAACACAGTATTAGAATACAGTTAATGTGTCATATCTTGTTGTGTGGTCTGTTTAATGACAGAACACATAGAAACCTTGACATTCTTGAAAATAAATGTAAATAAAGGCCAAAGGGACAGAGCCCTAGCCTTGGCCTTGTACTGTATCTGACAGTAAATCTCTGCATAAAATGTATCATATAGAATAATTTTCTGATCATTTCAAATAGATGTAATGTTTAATTTGTTCAACAACAATATGACACTATTTTGCATATTTCACAGTGCAGCATAACAGATTTAAGCAGACAAGTTATGAATGTCAGCATGTCATGCTGATCTACTGTAAAGTTATTAAGGTAATGATTGGTTACATAAACTATAGAAATGTGTTTAACTAGAAAACTGGAACATAAAAATGTACCAGTGTTAGAGACAAAAACAAGACAAATTTATGATTTTTTTCCACTCAATTTATTTTTATGGTGACCTTAATTTAGTACCATTTTATTTTAAGGTGTCCTTATTACACATAACAATACATGTACTTTCTATTATAAAAACCAATAAATTTATGCATCATTACATGCGAGTAGCCGTAATCCAAACCCTAATCCTGACCATATAGTAGGTACATGTATTTTATTAATATTACTCAGTATTTCAATAAAAAAAAACTACACTGTAACAAGAACACCTTAAAATAAAGTGTATCATTAAAAAAATTAGGTAACACTTTAGCTAAGGAACCAATTTTCACTATTAACTAGTTGCTTATTAGCAAGCATATTACTTGCATACTAGTTGTTTATTAGTACTTATAAAGCACACATTAATGTCTTATTCTTCATGATTTTATTTTAGATCCCTTGATCAACCCTATACTTAAACTTAACAACTAACTTAACAGCTATTAATAAGCATCTTATTGAGGTAACCCCTTAGTTCCCTTTCAGTTGGTCACTATCGACATCACATCAGATGACCGGCGAATTGGGATCACGCTTAGAGAGAGACCAATTTACTTTGTGTCACAGTGTCCGGGTTGTGTTCCCTGGGTTTCCACTAGGTGTCCTCCTTTCACCTTATCAACTTCCTGTTCCGTTATTTGGTCACCTTCCTCCTTGTTTGAGTTAATTGATTGTTCCCCACCTGTCTCCAGTTCCCTCATCATCCTTCTGTGTATTTATACCTGGTCTGTCTAAGTCTGTGTTACGGAGTCCTTGTTTAATGTCTTATGATTATTCATGTCTGTCAAATCAGTCTTGCCCTTGCCTTGTCTTCTTGTCTTGTTTTCATGTTTGCATATTCTGGTTTTGACCCTGCCTGGACTGTTTACCCCTTTGGATTACCCTTTAATAAATGACTTACCTGGAATTGGTTCTCTCGCCGTGTTTCTTGTAACACTGATTGTGACAGAAGGACTCCGTCACAGTAGGAACCAGCGGAATGTCGTTTTTCCGTTCCCCAGCCAAGATGGCGGAGCGGAGAACCAAGTACCTTCGGTTGACCGCCCTCCGTCAAGAGGGCAATGAAGTGGGGGTCCTGGCTCAGGTGTTCTGGTCTCTGGCCGACGGCATGGGTTACAATGATGCGGCCCTAAATGACTATTTTAATGGCGGGCTGGATGACCCAGTGTCTCAGGAGGAGATGGCACAGTTAGAGCGCTACTTACAGCATCGGCTTCCGTGGGATGCCCCAGCCACTCCGGTCTCTTCCGTTGGGGTGGTCGTCAGTCTAGCACCACTGCCCAGGATGGCTACCAGCCCAGCCCCGTTGCATAAGATGGCAGCCCAGCGTCACGAGACAAGATGGCCACCAGTCCAGTGCCACAACCCAAGATGGCCACCAGCCCAGTACCACAGCACCAGATGGCCGCTAACCCAGCGCCAATGCACAAATTGGCCACCGGTCCAGTGGCACAGTACAAGATGGTCGCAAGCCCAGCACCACAGCACGAGATGGCCGCCTATCCAGAGTCATGGCCCAAGATGGCTGCTTGCCCAGCGCCGCTGCACAGGATGACAGTCACAGCTGACCCTCTGGAGTCGAGTCAGGTTCCAGTGAACTCTCCAGAGTAGAGTCAGGTTCCAGTTGACTCTCCAGAGTCGAGGCAGGTTCCAGTGAACTCTCCAGAGTCGAGTCAGGTTCCAGTGAACTCTCCGGAGTCAAGTCAGGTTCTAGTGAACTCTCCAGAGTCAAGGCTAGTGACCGATGACCTTCCAGAGTCAGGGCTAGTCACTGCTGACCTTCCAGAGTCAGGGCTAGTCACCGCTGACCCTCCAGAGTCAGGGCTAGTCACCGCTGATCTTCCAGAGTCAGGGCTAGTCACTGCTGATCTTCAGGTACAATTGCAAGTCACCGATGGTCTTCATGAACAAATGCCAGTCACCAATGATCTTCGCGAGCAGAGTCAGGGCAGCACCGATCTTCTGGAGTCCAGTAAAGACACCAGGGGATTACCAGAGTTTCGTCGTCCCATTGGTCCGGCCGCACGGAGGTCTGCTCCACCTTGGGGGGCTCTCGTCCTGACCACATGGCTGTGGTGGTCTTCTGCTCCGCCCTGGGGGGCTTCTGCCCTGACCACAAGGACGTGGTGGTCTTCTGCTCCGCCCTGGGGTGCTTCCGCCCTGACCACACAGTTGTGGTGTTCTTCTTCTCCACCCTAGAGGACTCTGGCGTCGACCACAAGGATGTGGTGGTCTTCTGCTCCACCCTGGGGGGCTTCATGTTGTTGTTGTTGTTTTTGCTTTTTGTTTTTTTGTGTTCACTCCTGTCCCTGTTCCTCTCGGTTAGTCTGGTCCTCCGTCCCTCCCCCTGAACTTCCTCCGATCCTCCTCCCTCCTGGTCTCCCTGTTTTGTGTTTACAATTCTGGTGCCTGTTCCGCATGTTTTTCTTTTCTGGCCTTCCGTCCCTCCCCCTGAGCCTCCACCTGTCCGCCTCCCTCCTGGTCTCTGTTTTGTGTCTGTCGTGGAGCGTCTGGGAGCCGCTCCGTAGAGGAGGGGTACTGTCACAGTGTCTGGGTTGTGTTCCCTGGGTTTCCACTAGGTGTCCTCCTTTCCCACAGTGTCTGTCACCTTATCAACTTATCAATTCCTGTTCCCTTATTTGGTCACCTTCCTCCTTGTTTGAGTTAATTGATTGTTCCCCACCTGTCTCCAGTTCCCTCATCATCCTTCTGTGTATTTGTAGCCGGTCTTTCTGAGTCTGTGTTACGGAGTCCTTGTTTATTGTCTTTTTGTTTATTTACCCCTTTGGATTACCCTTTAATAAATTACTTACCTGCAATTGGTTATCTTGCCGTGTTTCTTGTAACACCGATCGTGACACTTTGAGTGTAAACTGAACGAGCCAATGCACATTGCCATGCGACTTGCTGCCGCTGATCACAGCGTGAGTATAAGTAGGCAACCGGTGCATCGTGTATTCAGCTTTTTGCCCTGGAGCCAAGCAATTACATTCTTCTGCTCCTGACTGCTCTACTGAGAGAAGAAGACTGAACGAATTCAGCACGATTTTTGAGAGCTCTTTGTGCACCACCTCGAGCGATGGTGGTTTCCTGTGTCGAGTGGGTTGCACACATCAGGCTGCACTACCCCCTGTTTGTGTTGCAGGCAGCAATCTCCCCTGTGCGCTTCAGCATGCTTAAAGAGCTTTTTTCTCTGAAAGAGCATTTACGGGTGTATCTTTTTAAAGATGAAGTGGCGTGACAAACTCAATGTTATGTCTTTGTAAAAACTGTGTAGGTCTTGCTATAAGCAACGTATCACCCAGGCGTTTCTCAATGAGGTCAATTGGCTCAACAGTGTGGTCCGTGCTGGAACTCAGACTCCCCCATCTGTGCCATTTTTTCTAGAGGTCCATAAGGGGCTTACCAGGTTGTGGATGGCATCTTTTTCTGACGGAAACCAACCTGCTAATTCCTCCTCCCTCACCACTCTTGACGGTGGTGCAGTGGAGTGGTCAGTTACGAAGCAGTTGTGTCTTAATACCACCTTCACCCAGCAGGGCAAACCATGCCTCCCCTCCCGGGTCTGTAGGTACTCATCTGGCCTGTCCGGTGATGCTTATACAGTCTGTGGAGATTGGCATATGGCATTCCTGCAGGTTCAAAAGCACAAGGGTGGTCATGATCTGGAAGTTCTAAAAGAGCTCCAAACTGCAACTGATCTTGCACTCTGAAAGACAAAAGTCACCACAAGTTCTCTGGGTCCTGTGATGTCCACACTTGTGGTCCAGGAGCATCACCTCTGGTTGTATCTGGTCGGCATGAGGGACACTGACAAAGTTTGGTTCCTGAAGGTCCCTGTGTCCCACCATGCAATCAAGAACATTGCCCAGCAGTTCTACCACTGGCTAGGGGGCCAAGTTCGACAGGCTTGCAGTGTCTGTGTTTGGACGGGCCCCCAACTATACTGGCAGATCAATTTCCTAGAGTTGCTGGCATTGCGTTTTGCCTTGATCCTTCTCAAAGGGCGCTTATGAGGCAAGCACATACTGGCCCACAGAGTCAACACAATTGCAAGGTGGTATTTGTTCCTGTGGCAACTCACCCACCACCTCCTTCTCTGTGATCAGAGGCATCCAAGGTCACTTTTGCCATTCACATTCCTGGTTTGCACTACCAGGCAGCTGATGAGCTGTCACAAGATGTGCTCCTGGGAGTACGGAAACTCCATCCCCAGATGGTCCAGATGATTTGGATTCATTTTGGAGCCGCTCAGGTGGACAGTGCAAGATCAGTGAGGTTGAGGAGCAGGTCCTGCTTGTGGTGCTTTACTGGCCCACTCAGACTTTGTTCCCAGAACTGATGCTCCTTGTGACAGTCCCTCCTTGGTAGATTCCTCTGAGGAAGGATCTACTGACTCAGAGACAAGGCACCCTGTTGCACCCAAGTCCAGACGTCTGGAAACTGCATGTATGGTCCCTGGACGGGACGCGGAGGTTCTAGGTGTCCTACCCCAAAAGGTAGCTGACACCATCTCTTCAGCAAGAGCACCATCTATGAGACACGCATATGCCTTGAAATGGAACTTGTTTGCTGAGTGATGTTCTTCCCTACCTCCACCCCTTAAAGTCTACATGTCTGTGATTGCTGCCAACCACGACCATCTGGTCATCAGGTTCACTCTACTCCAAGTTTTGCATTCTCCCAGATGCTAGCTCATGGTGCCTCGTTAACAGATATTTGTAGAACTGCTGGCTGAAAGACCCCCAACATGTTTGCTAGATTCTATAGCCTTCATGTGGAGCCAGTATCCTCCTGTGTTCTGACCTCAAATTTGTAGAAGCACTGAGAGGCCCCAGCTGCTAGTTAGCTTGTTAAGACCACTCCAGAGAATCTATATAGTTGACCCTGTCGAGCTCTTCTGTCCCTTCGGCAGCCCGACGTGGCGGAGCATCCGGCACAAGGCCCTCAATCGATGAATCCGTGAGAACCGGTAGAGGGCTGGGTTCCATATGTAGAGACCTAAGTGGATCCCATTTGTGTAAAATCCATGGTATAGCATACAGCCTGTGTTTCCCCGACAGGCTGGCTTCTTTTTTTCAAGAGGGTTGCATTCACCTCTAATCTTCCATATGCACCTAAACGTTTGTTCATATGTGTAAGTTGTTCTGAAACCTCCTACGGGTAGGATGGGGTTTCCGCAACATTCCTGTCCTAAGTGTTTTGGGTACATTTCCCCAGTGTTATCCAGTCTTACTGAGTGGGTAGTTGCAATAGCAGTAGTAGCTGTGGTAGTCTTCTTGTGGTAAGCCCTGGCCTATACCAAAAAGAAAGGGCATATACGGGTTCCAGGGGACACTGAAAGGGGCAGTTTCTGTGGCCCTTTGCTAGGGATTCTTATTCATCGGTCATCTGACATGACATAGAGAGTGACAGACTGAATGAGATCATCTCGGTGACAAATGTAACCCTCCATCCATGAGGGAACAGAGACGTCAAGTCCTGAAGTCAATTTTATCTAGAGTTTGGGCCAGCTGACTCCCAGGTAAATTATGAGGCCCCGGCCAAGCTATGTGCCCAAGGTTCCCACTACTCTCTCCAGAGATCAGGTAATGAGCCTGCAAGCCCTGCCCCCGGAGGAGGCAGACCAAGTCATAGCTTTGTTTTGCCCCGTCCAGTCATTGAGATGCTCCATAGACAGGACAGGCTCAGTTGGGGGGCAAGTTCTCCTCTTGTCAGACTGTGCTGAAGAATCATGAAGTTTCCTGTGGTCTTGTCTGTCTAAGAGACAAGGTCTTGACTGTGGAACTGTCTCTTGGGTTCATCTAGTTGTCCTTGCCTCTGCTGATATTCAGGGCTGTAGAGGTCCTGTCCAGGTGCTGATCCAACTTCCGAGCTGAATCAGGGTGACTGCAATGACCAACTGATCTGGATACAGTCTAGATCTGGTGACTATGGTGACCTCGGAATAAGAGAGAATCAGACTAATAATAATGTAGATGCCATTCTTCTAATGATGTAATAAGTACATTGTGTGTTATGGGAAGTGTTCCTGGCAGAGCCAGACAGTAACGGAGTACATTTACTTGAGTACAGTACTTAAGTATAATTTTGAGGGATCTGTTGTTTCCCTCTCAAATGTGATTGGATTGGGCAGGCGCCACTGATTGGGACAGCCTATCAGCAGTCACCTTCAGCTTTCCGCCAAAGACTTCATGACATTTAATTGAATTGAAGTACACACACATACACACACACACACACACACAGAGTTGTCATACAGAGTGCCCTATTTTAACGATCTAAACGCAAAGTGTAAAGCAGACTCAGGGCCTTTGCAAATTCACTTTTGGTATTTTAACGAGTCCGTGCACTGGGGCACATTTCTGGAATAGGTTGTCCCTATACTCTTAATAAGTAATGGGCGTAACGTTCCTCTCCTATTCCCTTTAAGAGCGAGATGCGTTCGCACTGTGGTGGATTGCTATTTACATGGCGGAATTTGTTGCCACAATAGCTGAACACTTTTCAAGCGAAGAAACCAATCTGCTCATGCGTGAAGTCAAAGCGCGAGAGCAGATCATCTACGGTACAAGCAGGAATCCACCAAAGCTTCCCGAGGTGAAGAAGGCATGGGATAAAGTAGCAGTGCATGTTTTCAAATAACTCTGCGTGATGAGTCAGTAATAGGCTAAATTGCAAATAGGTAGCCTAAATCTAATACATGCAATGACTATGCATCATTAAATTTTATATTTATGTAGCCTACACAATAATATTATTTTACACTGTAATCCTTTTGTTTTTAATATTTGGCATGTTTGTGTGATGCGCATCCATGTATTGCAGTTTTATTCCTGCTCATCTCGGGTCTGTTCGTACTGAACAGCTTTGCTTAAACATCATACACCCGACAGGAGCTTTTGGATATCGGTGAGGACTTTACCAGCAGTTTTATCACCAATCTTCGACTCATCCCTGAGATCGCTAGAACACCCGAGGCTTCGCACTCTACCCGGCCGGGCGGAAGTGCTCGCAGGCGGCGTCGAGATCGTAAACAAAGGCGGGGGAAGCGCGGAGGTCTAAGAGCTAAGCTAAAGCTAACACCGCTCCGGCTCTCTTTACCCAGCATTTTTCTCGCTAATGTGCGGTCACTGGTGAACAAAATGGATGAGTTACGACTCCGCATCACCCACAGTAAGAAACTTCTGGACTGCAATGTCATGGTTTTCACAGAAACATGGCTACACAGCGACGTACCCAACAATGCCATTGAGCTAGCAGGACGCTACACGCTCCGGGCAGATAGAACGGCAGATGACTCAGGCAAGACAAGATTGTGCATTTATGTCAACAAAGCTTGGTGTACGAACACTGTCATTGTTGGGAGACACTGCTCAGCTAACCTAGAGTTTCTCATGGTTAAATGTAGACCTTTTTATCTGCCACGGGAGTTCACTTCCACCATAATAACCGCAGTCTATATTCCACCGGATGCTAATGCCAAGCTTGCTTTGAACGAACTTCATGCAGCCATTAGTAAACAACAGACTGCTCACCCGGAGGCTGCTTTTATTGTCGCGGGTGATTTTAATCACTGCAAATTAAAAACAGTACTCCCCAAATTTCACCAGCATGTTTCCTGCCACACCAGAGGAGACAAAACTTTGGATCATGTTTATACAAACATTAATGGAGCTTACATCGCGAGCCCCCTCCCCCACCTCGGACAGTCTGATCACCTTTCTTTGTTTCTCACCCCTAAGTATTCACCCCTCATCAACCGTGTGAAGCCATCAGTGAGGACCATCAAAGTGTGGCCAACTGGAGCTGACTCTTTACTTCAAGACAGGTTTCAACACACTGACTGGAGTATGTTTGCTTCACAGGCTGCCTGTGGCTCTCACACGGACATTGATATCTACACCTCCTCTGTACTGGATCACATCAACTCCACCATTGACAGTGTAACAACAGAAAAACAGATAACAACATACCCTAATCAGAAGCCATGGATGAACAAGGAGGTGCGACTTCTGCTGAAAGCCCGCAACACCGCTTTCAGGTCAGACGACGCTCAGGCCTACAGTAAATCCAGGGCTAACCTGAAAAGGGGCATCAAAAAGGCGAAGTACTGCTACAAGTTGAAGGTAGAGGAACACTTTTCCAACTCTGACCCCCGACGCATGTGGCAGGGCATCCAGATTATCAGTGACTACAAGTCAAGCAACTCCACACCAACAGTCACGGACGTCTCCTTCCTTAACGAGCTAAATGACTTTTATGCTCGCTTCAACAGCGACAGCAAGGAGACAGCCACCAAAATCTCAGCCTCTTCAGACCACCAACCTCTCAAACTCACCTCCACAGATGTCCACACTGCACTGAGCCGGATCAACGCACGCAAGGCTGCTGGCCCGGATGGCAGTCCTGGACGTGTGCTTAGGGCATGTGCAGAGCAGCTTGCAGGGGTCTTCACAGACATTTTCAACATGTCCCTCATCCAAGCAACTGTGCCTACATGTTTTAAGTCCACATCCATTGTGCCAGTACCAAAACACTCCTCCCCAACGTGCCTCAATGACTATCACACCCATCATTATGAAGTGCTTCGAGCGACTGGTCCTAGCACATCTCAAAGACTGCCTCCCACCCACACTGGACCCACACCAATTTGCCTACCGCAGAAATAGGAGCACAGAGGATGCAGTATGCACAGTGCAGCACTCTGCACTCAAACACCTGGACCATAACAACACGTATGTTAGGATGTTGTTTGTTGACTTCAGTTCAGCATTTAACACCGTCATTCCCTCCAAGCTGACCACAAAACTTGGAGACCTGGACATTAACAGCTCCCTCTGCAACTGGATTATGGACTTTCTGACCAACAGGCCTCAGCATGTTCGGTCAGGCCACAACCACTCCACCACCATCACACTTAACACTGACGTACCACAGGGCTGTGTGCTGAGCCCATTCCTCTACTCCCTTTACACCCACGCCTGCAAGCCTGTGCATGGATCCAACTCCATCATTAAGTTTGCAGACGACACCACGGTGATTGGCCTCATCAGTGACAACAATGAGACTGCCTACAGGGAAGAGATACAGCACCTGGCCACATGGTGCGCTGACAATAACCTGCTCCTTAACACCAATAAGACCAAGGAGCTCATTGTGGACTTCAGGAAGAAGAAAGGAAGCACGCATGACCCCATCCACATTAACGGGATGGTTGTTGAACGTGTCTCCAGCTTCAAGTTCCTGGGAACCACCATCTCGGAGGAACTGTCCTGGGCCACAAACACCTCCAGCCTCGTCAAAAAGGCTCACCAGCGCCTTTTCTTCCTCAGGACACTGAAGAAGAACCAGTTGTCTTCAACCATCCTGGTGAACTTTTACCGGTGTGCGATCGAGAGCATCCTGACCAGTTGCATCACAGTCTGGTATGGGAACTGCTCAGTGGCTGACCGCAAGGCACTGCAGAGGGTGGTGAAAACTGCCCAGCGCATCACAGGGACACCACTTCCTGCTCTTGAGGACATCCAGAAGAAATGCTGTCTACGTCGAGCTCGCAGCATTCTCAAGGACTCCTCTCACCCTGACCACGAACTGTTTAACCTCCTCCCCTCCGGAAGGTGTTTCAGGAGCCTCCGGACAAGGACCACAAGATTCAGGAACAGCTTTTTCCCTAAAGCTGTCTCCTTGCTGAACTCTGCCCTCTGACACCCCTCAACACCCCCCACACCACACATAGACTCCTCCCCCTCTTCAACACTCTGATTTATTTATTTACTCACAACAAGCAAAAAGTAACTTGTTATTACTTGCACTACTGCCTGTTCATCCAGGAACAATGTATAATCCATTTGCACATTGATTTTTTTTTTTTTTCTATGCACTTTACTGTCCATTGCAATACTGTAAATTATGTTCATAGTTCTGCCTATAGTGTACATACACTTTTACATAGCCCATCTGTATAGTATGTTCATAGTACACCTATCTGTATATCGTGCTTATAGTATTTAATATCTGTAAATTATGTCCATAATACTTACCTGTATAGTTATTGTACATATTATAGACCTTTATTCTGTACTTACTGCTTATTGCACTTCTGGTTAGATGCTAACTGCATTTTGTTGCCTTGTACCTACATGTGCAGTGACAATAAAGTTGAATCTAATCTAATCTAATCTAATCTAATGTATGTAATAAGCAAAGTCAACGCACACTGTGGACTCGCCCAGAGAGGCATTTTCTACCAACGCACTCTTTAAATAACAAAACAATATTGCGCCATTGACTTTAGGCTTTAGACCAAGGTTTGAGTAGGTCTATGGCACAGACTATTTTCAGCTCCTTAAAATAGCAATGTGCCAGCAATGCGCCTGAACACACCTCTTTTTTAAACCAGCACACCCATGTGCGCACAAATGGGCACAAATGCATTTGCTAATTAAACAACATTGCGCTGGACGGGAAAATGCGAATGGTGTCGGACTGAAACTACCATATACACTTCTGCTGTGCTGCGCCTTGTGTCGCATTGCGCTGGGTGTATGATAGGGCCCAAAGATTGTGTGTGTGAGAATGGTGTTACTCAGCTGAAAGTATTTTCTCCTGCCTTTGCCTGTATGTCAATGTGAGAGAAAGGAGCTTAATACTGTCACTCAAAGCTGAATTTTATTTTTCCTTTGTATGCTGACCTAAACACAGCTGATTAGCTGATTTTCTTTAATCTTTATTATTTTATCTTCTATGGTGCGTGTATAACACAGTCAGGTTCAGAGGTGTGTCAAAATATTGCTATAATGCCTTTGCTGGTTTAGGTTTATTGATTTGATTGATGAAAAAAACAGAGAAACTGACATGTGTACACAATTGTTAGCTGAATTTTCTTTTCTGATATTACACATTAATTTAAGCTTAGCATTTGCTTTGATGTTCTTGAGTATGCGGTGTGTTTAACACAGTCAGGTTTAAATGTGGGTGCAAAAAATCCATTAAAACTCTTTTGTCAGAGCATTGCCATTGTGCTATTGCCTTGTGGGCAAGTGAGAAATGTTAAATAAAGCAACATAGTAAAAAGATTAAATGACTTTATTTCACTTTCAACTCCTTTTACATTCTCCAAGGTATTAACATGAACATTTTTCATAACTCCATGTAGAACGTTTCTGTACATACAGTAAATGTAAGAACTGTGGCAGTACTAATGCAATATTTAGAAAATGTACTCTTGTACTCTTCATACTCAAGTACTTTTAAAACAAGTACTTCAGTACCTTTACTTAAGTAGATGCCTGATTGAAGTACTTTTACTTGTACTTGAGTAAAATTTAACAAGGTCTATCTGTACTTTTACTAGTAATGAATGAAATGAATGAAAGTAATGAACCTTTGAACTCTGTCCGCCTCTGGTTCCCGGTTCCGGTTTTCATAATTAATGCAGCCTAAAAACGGATTTTAATGTTAGAAATGTTTAAGTGTGTTATGTGAAAGCCAGGTTAAAGAGTTTGGTCTTCATCTAGACTTAAACTGACAGAGTGTGCCTGCTTCCAAAACATGTTAGGATCTGCAGTTTTCAGTTGATTTGTTGATTTTTATATTCTAGGTATATTTTTGAGATGGAAAAATGCAGTTTTACAAATGCTAGAAATATGGCTTTCAAAAGAAAGATTGCTATCAAATAGCACACCTAGGTCAGATGACGAAGAATTGACAGAGCACCCATTAAGTCTTAGACAGTGTTTTAGGTTATTACATGCAGAGCTTTTAGGCTGCCTAACACCTCTGTTTCTTTTTCAGAATTTAGCAGTAAGAAATTACTCCTTGAGACAAGTGGGTTGGTGCTGAGAGCCATGGGAACGGAGCGAGGCTAGTGGAGTGAAAGTGATCATGAGCAACACCTGCGCCAGTCACCATTTTCAAGCACCATGGAAGAGCTCCAGAGGGATAAAAGGAGGAGTAATGGTAGTGAAAGACAAGAGAGGACCAGGCCTGGATTTTATTTTGTGTTTTGAACACATGTTCTGCACATGAACACTCTAGACTCAAACAAAAATACTATTTAAACAAAATTGAAAGTGTTATTTACTGGTAGACAAATTAGTTTAAACCATGCTTTTTTCAGTTACACAAATAGACATAAACCGGATTTATGTAGAATCCATAATGGACTCTTTCAACATTAGTAACAGAACCAAACACTGCCTCAGTCATTAAAAAAAATCTAAGGCTTTTGGATCTCATGACATCTCAGAAACAGATGAGACTGTTTATCAGTAGTTCCTTATGGCCTATTTAACTAATATTACCCTTGACCTTCACTATCTGAATGACCCCTGTTGAGAACATAAACACTATCCTCTATAATTCTCAGTATTTGTCAGCTTAGGGCAAATCTAAGATGAGTACAAGGAATGAGTCCCATGTGACACTTGCACATGGCATCTTCATGACAGTGAATGTTTATGACTTAGTCCCAGCATAAGGCAATAGAGCTCACTAAGCCTCAGGCTGAAGTATCTTACACTATTCCCTTTAAATGTACATACGATCTTTTCCAAAAGTATTAAGCAGAAAATTAGTAGCATGTAAGTCATATTCTATCTCTATGACACATTTCTGAAAAGCACTGTTCATAAAAACATTCAGAAAATGAATTACGTACATGTCTTAAAACAGCTTGAATGGTTCTTGCTTTTACAGTTGATCAGAGACATAAGAGTACCTTCTAAGATTAATGCATTTGTAATTATTATTAACAAATAATAATTATATTTGAAAATAAAAGTGTGATTGGGCTCAAAACTATAGGCATGAATTTATATGACAATGCAATAAGATGTAACCAAGTAAATAAAGGGATATATTCTTAATAAATAAATCAATAATTTCACAAGAGACATGTGACTTTGTAAGAGTTTTTACTTTTACAAAGATAAACTATTTGTAACATATACTTATCAAACCTAAAATTTTTGTATAGTGTTTCCAGGTAGGATAAGAACATGGACTGTATTGTATATTCTGTTCTATACTTTGATAAATCCTGCTGTCACAATGTTTACACTGCCCACATCTAGAATTCCCTACTAGAGATCCAAGCAACGTTATCTTTACAGGGGCAGGAATATAGCTGCGAACTACCTTATTTCATATAGTTGGTGAACATAACTGACCATAGGTTTTTTCTTGACAAATTGTCCTAAGGGTGCTGTCACCTTCAATAATGTTCCAACCGGAATTTATTTTATGCTTAATTGTGTTGTTTCACGGCTGTCAGTTGTTGAAAAGAACACTTGATTATAATAAGAACAGACCTTACAAAGAACAAATCTACAGCACTTAAGTGGTTATCAGAAAACAAGAAAATCATTGTAAAACCAGTGGATAAAGGAGGCCGGTAAAAATCTGAGCTCAGCAGAGCCACAAACTGATTAGCTCCATGCCACGCAGAATTGAGGCAGTAATTAAAGCAAAAGTAGCCCTTATCAAGTACTGAGTACATGTACAGTAAATAAACATACTTTCCAGAAGGCCAACAATTATATATATATATATATATATACATGAACACATTATTAATATTAATATTTTAATATTGATATACAAAAATCATCTCAGTTAAAAAAAACAAAGACTTAAACTACTTCAGTGTGTGTGCACTGAATTTATGTAATACATGAGTTTCACAATTTGAGTTGAATTACTGAAAGGAATGAACTTTTCCTCGAAATTCAGATTTATTTAGAAGCACCTGTATCTGAGCACAGTTTGCAATGTTGTTGAGACCTCTTCAGAAGTTTTGAGGAGACAAATGTGAGAGAAACAGAGTCTCTAGCTTAGGATACATATCTGAGCACAGTGTGTACAGTTGTCGAGATCTATTCTAAAGCTTTGCATTTAACCATTTAGCAGATGCTTTTATCCAAAGCAACCTACAAATGAGAACAATAGAAACAACCAGACAACATGAGAACAACAACAGTATACAAGTGCCATGACAAGTCTCAGTTAATCTAGTACAGAACACTTTTTTTTCTTTTCTTTTTGTTAAAGAATATGATAGACAAGAAGAGAAAAGGTAGGTGCTAGTATTAGTTGGTTAAGTGGCCAAAAATATTGAGTCTTTAAATGTTTCTTGAAAATGAGTAAAGACTCACTTGCAGAGTGCAAACTTCTGGAGGGCACATGCGATTGGTATTGGTAAGAATATTAGTAAAAGTTTAACGGTTCACCTAAAATAAAACTGAAGACAAATTAAGACAAAGCTGATATCTCAACGAGACATATAAGAGAATCACCTCTTAGTATCCTGAGCATAGAATAACCTCTGTCAGAGCTATAGCCTTGTAGGCAGTGAGCAACGTGAAGGAACAACTGCACATCAGACAACATGGGTTCAAATCCCAGCTAAATATACTTTCCTGCTCCTGTTCAATTCTCACCTGTCCAACTGTTTCCTGTCCTGACCATTAAAGGTGAAAAACCCCATTGCAATTAAAAAAAAGCAACAGCATCCTCTGAGCAAAACAACTTTTTTATAATATAGTCTTGCAAGAAATTACAGCAAGACAAAAAAGAGATCTCCCATGTTTCTCACACGTTTCTCTCCCATTGCCATTTTGGATTCCTTATTTCAGTACTTAGACACTGTTGAGACTAAAATGAGAAATACATGATCAATCAATCAATCAATCACCTTTATTTATATAGTGCAAAATGATAGTTAAAGGCAGTTCATCATTGAATTCAGTTATGTCATCTCTGTTCAGTTTAAATAGTGTCTGTTTTTATTTGCAATCAAGTCAATGATATCGCTGTAGATGAAGTGACCCCAACTAAGCAAGCCAGAGGCGACAGCGGCAAGGAACCAAAACTCCATCGGTGACAGAATGGAGAAAAAAACCTTGGGAGAAACCAGGCTCAGTTGGGGGCCAGTTCTCCTCTGACCAGACGAAACCAGTAGTTCAATTCCAGGCTGCAGCAAAGTCAGATTGTGCAGAAGAATCATCTGTTTCCTGTGGTCTTGTCCTGGTGGTCCTCTGAGACAAGGTCTTTACAGGGGATCTGTATCTGGGGCTCTAGTTGTCCTGGTCTCCGCTGTCTTTCAGGGCAGTAGAGGTCCTTTCTAGGTGCTGATCCACCATCTGGTCTGGATACGTACTGGATCCGGGTGACTGCAGTGACCCTCTGATCTGGACACAGACTGGATCTGGTTGCCACGGTGACCTCGGAACAAGAGAGAAACAGACAAATATTAACGTAGATGACATGAGAATAACATCTAAGTCTCCTGAGGTTAGAAAGAGCAACCGCTGAGCAATAAAATATGCATATAATGAAGTCTTGATAGAGATTGCAGCAAAACAATAAAGAGATATTCTTTGTTTCTTATTTTGTCAAATATTTATCATCTTACATTTGTGTCTACATTACTTCCAAAAAAAAAGTCAACCACTGAGCAATACATTTCCCTGTCAAGGGAACTTCGAACTGTGTCCTCTGAAGGGACACTATAAGGAACTACTCGTCGTGACTCGTGTCTGAAGCATACTTTGAAAAACGCCAACGTGTTGGCTGGCGACAGCCTCTGACGTCACTACCGACGCAACTATAAATACGCGCCCGTAGGACTCGTCACTTATCTTCTTCGTCTTCATTGACTGTTTTGTTTGAAGCATGCATCTGAGAAACAACCAGAACGGTAAGAGCGATCTATTATTGTTATCATGGCATCCACTAGCAAGGCGTTTAAACAGTGTGTGCATCCATGTCAGCATTATTTGACACCTGATGAAACACACAGTCTTTGTATCTTGTTTGGGCGAAGAGCACGCGCGTGATGTCCTTGAGGGGGAAATCTGCGCGCACTGCGAGCATTTTTCTTTGAAAAAGCTCCGCTCTCGTTTGTCATCTGGATCTCGCGGCTCAGGACCCGCCGTTGCCGAGGCACAGAGGAGAATGAGCTCGTGGGGATCACAGGTGGATCTCGCTGAGGTGTGTAGTAGTTATGGATCGCGCTGTGGCAAAATAAAAAAATAATGAAAAAATAAATAAAAATAAACTTGCCATGGAAGCGTGCCAGAAAGGTAACGTCGCAAGGGAGCCTCGATGAGCGTTATTTATCTGACCATAGCCCGCCAGGCCTGACTTACATGCAGAAGTCGAAAAGGAATGGAAGAGACCATTTTTCTCTCGCATCCATCGGTTTCAGCATACAAGTTATGCTGATATCGATGGCATGCACGAGAACGGCTATGAGAGGATGCCCCCTGTAGAAGATATGCTGGCTAGCTATCTCTCAGTGGGGGAACATCCTCTCTAAAATCTCCCTCTTTGACATCTAAGCCCTTCCAGGATACATCCCGCTTAAATGGTAAATCATACGCAGCAGCAGAGCCCAAAAAACAAAGGGGTCCTGGCCAATCTCGATCTGAGGATCGAAGACGGGCGCAGAAGGCTAGTGTCGAGGGTGGGTATGTAACCCTTTCTGCTTATGGGTGTTATGTTGCTGGTGGTGATATGTCTACTAACAAACTCTGTGAGCTTCCTTTACAGTGCTCAGTTCCAGCCTTGTGCTCTGGCCACGATCACAGGCTTTTTGGCAGTGTGCACGTGAACACTTTGTGCACTGTCTCAAATCCACGTAAGTGGTAAGCGTGCACGCAAGGCTCTGCGCACTTTCTAAAATCCTGTACGGTAAGGGTTACGCGCTCCGCTTCGTTCCCTTTCTTAAGATGATTAGCCCCAAGGTTCCTTGGGCTTCATTCAACCAGTGTGTATTTGTTACACACCCCAAGCATTGCTTCCCTCAACATGAGGGGCTGTGTGGACTCTCGCACATTGTGGTTTTTCAGATAGTAGGCTTCACCAGGTCTCTCTGAAAGTGAGCTCCCACATACTGTGGTTGTCAGGTAAAGGCCTCACCAGGCCTCCCTGGAGATTTAGCTCCCACATGCTGTGCGTTTCCAGAGCCCCTCCTTTGTGACAGGCAAGACTCGGTAATAAACAGTGCTAGGTTCTTAGCCGTATCCCTTTAAAGGAATCTTTCGTGATTCCAAGCCTTCAGCTCTACCCCGGGCCGAGGCCATTCAGGTAAGTTGGGTATGTAGCTTAGGCCTTTGGCCATAAGGGATAATGTCATGGACAGCGGTCGAACCGTCCCGGGGCCACTCCCGGTGAAATGGTAGAGTTGGTACTTAGTGTTTGCCATGATTCTGGCCTGCACTCCCCTCAGCATGGCGGCGTGGGTATACTGTTCCCCATAGTGTCCCTTCAGAGGACGCAGTTCGAAGTTCCCTTGACAGGGAACATCTCAGGTTACGAATGTAACCATGGTTCCCTGAGAGGGAACGAGACACTGCGTCCTCTAGCTCCCTGCCATGCTTCGGACGCAAGCTTCATGAAGAAGATAAGTGACGGGTCCTACAGGCACATATTTATAGTCGCGCCGGTAGCGACGTCAGAGTATGCTTCAGACACGGGTCACGACGAGGTGTTCCCCATAGTGTCCCTTCAGAGGACGCAGTGTCTCGTTCCCTCTCAGGGAACCATGGTTACATTCGTAACCTGAGACGTTTCCTATGGGATCTTAACAATCAGAACAACATTGTAAGAATAAAAAATAAACATCCCTTTAAAATAAATAAATAAATAAAAAAGAGTTCTTCGAGGCCGACATGTCGAGGCCCGCTTAAGAGAGCGGCGCCCCCCATGTCACTTCCGGCTGCGAAGTCCTCTAGGAAGACGACTAAGCGACCCTGACAAGGGCAACTCGGAAATGTGGGAGACTGCTCTTCAGGAGCTGGCGGAGACAGAGCCACTTCTTCCCCCGGAGGAGGGCCAGGTGGAGAATCCTCAGTTTTTGTTTCTTTCTGTTCAGCCGCTGGTCCAATGGCCGGCGGCACCCATTATTCATAGAAGAGCAATTTCCCTTTCCTCCGAAGTGCAAGGCTCGTGGGTTGACGATGAACGATGCACTGCCTCCTCATTATCACCCACAACGCCCCCTTTCGCCAGCAGTCAAGAGGTCGCGGTTCAAAGACGCAACGCCCCTCCACGCGTCTCTGGCCAGTTCCCCCGGGAACACGAGGAGTGTGGCTGTGACTTGGAACCCTTCTGGGCCATCCGACACAACTCTCCATCGCTGCACCACTGCGGGTATGTCGACTGTCTTCAAGTTTAATGGCATCCTCGAGACTTCGGTGGCAGTCCGGGGCGCCTCTGTCTTGCGCGAGGAGATTGCTGTCCTGCTGGCAAAGGATGCAATTGAGCCGGTCCCTCCAGCTGAGATGAGGATGGGGTTTTACAGCCCTTACTTCATCGTACCCAAGTACCCCGTCACCTCAGTCAGTTGGGGCTTCAGGTCAACCGAGAGAAGAGCAAGCTCTCCCCTGTGCAGAGAATATCTTATCTCGGTATGGAGTTAGACTCGGTGAGTATGACGGCACGGCTCACCAGTGAGCGTGCCCAGTCTGTGCTGAACTGACTGAGTTCCTTCAGAGGCAGGACAGTGGTACCACTGAAACACTTTTAGAGGCTCCTGGGGCATATGGCATCCGCAGCCGCAATCACGCCGCTCGGGTTGCTCCATATGAGGCCACCTCAGCACTGGTTGCACTCCCGAGAGTCCCGAGATGGGCATGGCGTCGCGGTACACATCGTGTCACCATCATACCGATGTGTCGCCGCCGATTCAGCCCCTGGTCGGACCTTGCCCTTCTACGGGCTGGCGTGCCCTTAGAACAAGTGTCCCGGCATGTTGTTGTCACAACAGATGCCTCCAACAAGGGCTGGGGCGCGACATGCAATGGGCAGGCAGCTTCAGGGTCCTGGACAGGACCTGAACTGCTTTGCCACATTAACTGCCTGGAGTTGCTGGCAGTGCATCTAGCCTTACGGCGGTTTCAGCCTCTGTTGCTAGACAGGCACGTTTTGGTCCGCACGGACAACACTGCGGCTGTTTCGTACTTCAACTGACAGGGCGGTCTACGATCACGTCGCATGTCTCAACTCGCCCGCCATCTCCTCCTCTGGAGTCAGACATGGCTCAAGTCACTGTGCGCTATCCACATCCCGGGGGAGCTCAATCGTGCAGCCGACGCGCTCAGGTAGACCTGTTTGCTTCCCACGAGTCCTCCCACTGCCAGCTGTACTATTCTTTGTCCCAGGCCCCCCTGGGCACAGATGCACTGGCACACAGCTGGCCTCGGGCTCTACGCAAGTATGCGTTTCTCCCAGTGAGCCTGCTTGGTCAGGGAGGACGAGGAACAGGTCCTGTTGGTTGCGCCTTACTGGCCCACCCGGACTTGGTTTTTGGAACTCATGCTCCTCGTGACAGCCCCTCCCTGGCGCATCCCCCTGAGGAGGGACCTTCTCTCTCAGGGGCTTGGCACCATTTGGCACCCGCGTCCAGATCTTTGGAACCTCTACGTGTGGCTTCTGGACGGGACACGGCAGACCTAAGTGATCTGCCCCCAGCGGTGGTAGACACTATCACTCAGGCTAGAGCCCCCTCTATGAGGGAGGCCTATGCTCTGAAGTGGAGTCTCTTCATGAATTGGTGTTCTTCTCACCAAGAAGACCCCTGGAGATGCCCGGTCAGAGTCGTGATTTCTTTCCTGCAAGAAAGGTTGGAGCGTGGGCTGTCAACCTCCACCCTGAAAGTGTATGTGGCTGCCATTGCAGCCCATCACAATGCAGTGGACGGCCGGTCCCTGGGGAGGCATGACCTGATTGTTAGGTTCCTGAGGGGTGCCAGAAGGTTACATCCTCCTAGAACACCCCTGATTCCCCCCTGGAACCTTTCTATTGTCCTGGCGGGATTTCAGAGGGGTCCCTTTGATCCGCTGGATTCAGTCGAGCTTAAGTTCCTGTCTCTCAAGACAGCGCTCATGGTCACGCTCACTTCCATCAAAAGGGTTGGGGACCTCCAAGCATTTTCGGTAAGTGAAGAGTGCCTTGTGTTCGAGCCGGCCTACTCTCACGTTGTCCTGAGACCCCGGCCGGGATACGTGCCCAAGGTTCACACCACTCCCATCCGAGACCAGGTGGTGAATCTGCAAGCGCTGCCCCTGGAGGAGGCAGATCCAGCCTTGCCGTTGCTGTGTCCCGTAAGAGTGCTTCGCATAAACGTGGACCACACCAAGAGCTTCAGAAGCTCTGAGCAGCTCCTGGTCTGCTTTGGAGGTTAGCAGAAGGGAAAGGTTGTCTCCAAGCAGAGGTTGGCCCACTGGATTGTGGATGCCATCGCCTTGGCATACCATTCCCAAGGTGAGCCATGCCCCCTGGGGGTGAGGGCCCACTCCACATGGAGTGTGGCCTCCTCCTATGCGCCTGGCGCATGGCACCTCTCTGGCAGACATCTGTCGAGCTGCGGGCTGGGCGACACCCAACACCTTTGCAGGGTTTTACAACCTCCGTGTAGAGCCAGTTTCTTCCTGTGTGTTGGGTAACAGGTAATTGGCGGGAAGGGCTGGCTGGATGTCGAGCTTGCTGCGCCATTCCCCCAACACGGGGATGTGAGCCCCTTTCTTCTCCCAGTAGAGTTCCCCGGTTGGCGTACCCTGGTCGAGCATCCTCCAGCACCCTCGGCAGTCAGACTTGGCAGAGCAGTCTGTCGCCAGGCCCAGTACTGGTGTTAGCATGCCCGGAGTTCCGTTCAGCCCCTGTACTGGGCTAGGTGTTAATATGGCTTTATTTCCTATGGGTAATCCCATATGTGTATTCTTCCATGGAAAGGTTTCCCTCTTGGCAAACCCGTGTCTTCCATTGACAGACCCGCTCTGTCAGTCTCTTCTGGCAGCTGTTCCATCCCTACTCTAAGGTAGGACCTGCCTCAGAGACCCATTCCATATGTAGTACTGCCCTCCAGGCCAGTCCATATCTGTATCTCCACGTCACCTCCCTACGGGTAGGATGTGGTCTCCATAGCTACCTTTTCTCAAGGCTCACTTCCCCATCGTCTTGTCAAGCTGTAAGAACAAATAGGGAAGATTTGAAGCAATCTTTCTCCGAAGGTTGAAATCCCTTCAACTAACTTTGTGTGGGCGGAACAGCAGCATGGCCTTCTCCAACAGCGATGTACTCTCCCTTTTGCCCCTTCGGTACCAAGGTCAGTGAATTTGCGCTGGGGCTTTGGGAAGGTTACAACCTTAAGCATAGCTTTGTGGCACGCCAGGGCTTGTCGACAATCGCAGCGCCACAGGGTTTTGACTGTGTTCAGGTTGTGGCATTTTCCATAGGACTTCATATGTTGTTCGACATAACTCATAGTGACCGACAGATAGGGAACGTCTCGGTTATGTATATAACCCTCGTTCCCTGATGGAGGGAACAGAGACGTTATGTCACCATGCCACAACCTTGAACCGGTCGCTGTTGCCGGGACACGTTCTCAGCTCCTCAGCATAAAACCTAATGAGTGGATGCACCTGTCGCCCTATTTATACCCATTGTCATGGGGAGTGGCTCAGGTATGTTAAATCCACTAGACAATTTTCATTGGCGTTCTCTCTTAAACTCAGATATGATTGGCCTCCCAAGTGAGACCCCATATGTCGTTCGACATAACGAGTTAAATTAAATGAGTTGGTATCACTAAATGATTTTAAATGTATTTTAAAGGTTCTGTTTGTAGAGTCAGTTTTAGAAAAGTAAAAAAGTAATTTTAACCCATTTAAGCACAAGACATCTCAATGCAGTTGTTACACGCTGTGATAGATCATTTCTGTGCGCATCGTGCACCCAACTGAAGCATACAGACAAAGTCTAAGACCCATGAGATCTGTGCATGTCTTATGTTAATAATGTTAATCCAAAAAAACAAAAGGAAAATAATTCACTGCTCTTAAGTAACCTCCATAGTTTTAATGGACATTTGTGTATATGTTAATGTTAAAGAAATTTGGTGTGACTAGAGTAATAGGGGTGGGTAGGTGTGATGCTAATGCACTAGTCATCACTTTGGCCACCTGTCTGGAAACAATTATTTCATCCCTCGTCCATCCGGATCAAACAGGTTACATTAAAGCATGCCAATCACCAGATGACTATTCAAAATAATGAATCTATATAAACAAAACAAGACAAAAACAACAATCATATCACTGGACGCAGAAAAGGTCTTTGATAAAGTCAATAGGTATCAGAATCAGAAATAGCTTTATTGCCAATTATGCTTAATGGCATAACTTCCAGTACACAGAGACAACAACAACGCACATAAAAATAATAATAATAAACATTTCCCCAACAAAGAGAAGTTATTAGAAAACTAAGAAAGAAGTCTATGGAACTAGCGTGATCACAAAAGGAACATGATAAAAGTGGCCGTTTGTTTCCACGCTTTGTTAAATATTTAAATTCAAAAGCATCAATATTTTACCATAGAATAAGTGATTCAGTGATCATAATGAATTAATTTATCAGGACTCAAATTTAGTCACACGGAACTAAATTTAAAATCTATTAAATCTATTTTATTTATTTTTAACGCTTAAGCGTTATGAAAATAGCCTGCTTATTCAGTCGAGTCTGTTTCTGTTTATTTGTAGCCACAGTAGACTATAAGTCACATTTAGAATGAATGATAATATCTCTATTTTTATAAAAGCTCCCGAACAAAAACATTATTATATTTTTATGACAGGCTATGTGGAGCTAAACTCTCGAGACGAGACTTTTGACAGATAAAATATGTTACTGAATAAATTCACAATTGTGATAGAGAATAAGAAGCTGACGTCTGATTTCTCCAAGTGGTTGCATTTATCATGTTTACTTTGGTAACGTTAATGTTTAGCGTGCATAGTCTTTACATCACTTGGAAATATTTCTGCCTTGTTTAGTGATTATAATCCACATCGGATCAAATTATTTTAAACATTCGCTGATGACTGAAAGTGAGTTTTGAACTCAACTTATTTTAAAAAGTCTTTAATGCTGGTGTTTAGCTGTTATCTTTCTGAAATGATCAGCGGCTGATGATCTCCAGACATGGAGAAAGATAAATTGTATTTCTTTCATTCAGATTGAAAAACAAAATATATATATATCTATTACCATGGTTACCAAAATTATAGATAATGAAATAAAGTCAAATCAGTATAAATGGTTCAATGGCTAGATGACAGAGACCAGTGGTGCACAATTACATGTAACCACAAATTCAATATAAGACTCATTTATTAGATTTTGCACTATGTTGAAGATGGATGGGGCTAAAATCAAAGAACTGACTGACTTTAAAAGACTTAGAAAGTTACCTCAGGATATTTTTCTTAGAAGGGCTAAAATCTTTGTTTTTGAAAGTAAGTAATGTAAAATGTAAACATGGATTTAGTGGTTTCACTGGTTATTTATAATGATTTTTATACTTTTTAGATGAAGCTTTGTATTATATTAAAAAGGAAGAAACTTTGGCAAAAAAGGTCAGCACGCCAAAAAGAGCCCAATAAATTTTTGAAGAGCTCCGCAGCAGCCCAATAGGTGCTCACTGTGGCATTCAAAAACCCTGGATGCAACAAGTAAGCGCTTTTATTGGCCTGGTATGTCTGTGGACATAAATAAATGGGTGAGTTTAATGTGAATGCTTTTTCATTCTATTAGTCCATCAAAACTGATTTTGATAATACATTTTAGGTCAAACACTGTGCTGCTTGTCAAAAAAAAAACAATGTTCTCTGAAGAGCCCTACGGAATATACCCCATTGTGGTAATACATTTTTTTTTAATTAAAAACACAAGGAATATTTTATAGCTGCAATTTTATATTAAACATTAATGTTTATTAGGTGGCACAGCCTTGGGATATTGTGGGGATGGATTTAGTTGAAAAGCTCACACCAACAAAAGAAGGCAGACAGGAAGTACATCTGTGTCATGGTAGATTACTTTACAAAGTGGTCTGAGGCTTTCCCACTGAAAATCAAAAGCGGCAAAAGAGGTAACGGCCTGCATAACACAATTTTTCTACAAATTTGGTGCCCCTAAAAGGCTCTTAACAGATCAAGGCACGGAATTTGTAAAATAAGGTTAGTCCTTTTTATTTGTCTTTTATTCCATTAATTGTTCTTCATAAGGAAAGATTTTATTCTCACTAATTTGTAAATGAGATTTGTGTTGATCTGTACACAGATCAATCTGGGTGTGTGCCAAACTCTGGACATTAAAAGAAGTCTATGTGCATCATACCATCCACAAACCAATGGACTGGTTGAGAGACTCAGAGGTAAAACAAGTCCATATTTTTAAAATGAGACCATTTGTATATGGCAATATAATCTTTGATTATAATCTCTTATTTTTTTCCTATACAGATGTTTGAGCAAGTTGGTAGGGAACAGGCCAAACCCGTGGGCTGATTTTTTGGAGGCCACAATGTTTGGTCTCCGAACCAAAATACAAATTGTGTGAAGCAAAATAGGTCCATATTAAATATTTACCTGGGACCTTGAGCGCCTCCAACCTGGAGAGAAGCTTGAGAGTGAGGTGAGCTAGTTTTCACACAATTCCTAATAATTCATTAATTTAGACTTCTTCATAATGCTTTTTTTTATGTGTGGAACAGACACATGATTGAACCACTTTCTTGTTCAGGTTATCAATGCCTACCTCACTTGCATAGCAAGCAGGTATGCAGGAGAGGCATTTGTCATTGATTCATTTCAAATGACAAATCTGTGGAATGGCAAGGCCAATTAAATGAAGAAGGTAAGCAAGCTTGTTTATTTTGATATGATTACCATTAATGTTCATGTTTAATATATGATTCTCCAGGTATATGATTTGCTGGTGGGCTCTGGAATTGAGGGTGACCACTAGACACTGCAGGTTTGTTTCACTCTATGATGTCTGTTGTTCTATTACACTATAAGCAAATGGATTTTTGTTCCCTTAAGACTGAAAGATAAATTCAATGTCTTGCCAGGCAATATATCCAAAGAAAGGAAATATCATTTATATGAACTCCTGTGGTGAAAGCACCAGGACATTTGACCACTGCCTTAAGGCTGTGAGGTGAGAAATTAAAAACCCTCATCAGGTAATGGTTTATAAGTTTTATACAAAATTATCTTTCTTCAATAAAGGGGGTTTCATGGATAAAAAGGGTTTCAAGTGTGCCACATGAAGTGTGTCAAATTACCTCACAGCTTACAACCAGATGCCACTTCATGTGGGGTGTTAGTGTGTAAGGTAAGCAGTTGCAACACAATTGATTTTATAATTGCATTAAACTTGTTCACCCCCCCCCCCCCCCCCTATTTTCTAATTTGCAGAAGCACTTCTTCTCGGGGGATACTTGACCATCTCATGCACAGACGTATATAATATGATCACTGATCATAATATAGATGTGCTCTGTTTGACAGAAATCTGGCTAAAACCTGATAATTACATTATTTTAAATGAGTCCACCCCCCAAGATTACGGTTATAAACATGAGCCACATCTAAAAGGCAAAGGGGAGGTATAGCTTCAATTTATAACAACGTTTACAGGATTTCTCTGAGGGCAGGCTTCAAGTATAACTCGTCTGAAGTAATGGTGCTTCATATAACATTATCCAGAGAAAACAAATGTTAATGATAAATCCCCTGTTATGTTTGTACTGGCTACTGTATACAGACCACCAGGGCACCATACAGACTTTATTAAAGAGTTTGGTGATTTTACATCCGAGTTAGTTCTGGCTGCAGATAAAGTTTTAATAGTTGGTGATTTTAATATCCATGTTGATAATGAAAAAGATGTATTGGGATCAGCATTTATAGACATTCTGAACTCTATTGGGGTTAGATATTTCAGGACATACTCATTGTCAAAATCATACTATGGCACTGTCACACGGAATTGATGTTGATAGTGTTGATATTATGCAGCCAAGTGATAATATCTCAGATCATTATTTAGTTTTGTGCAAACTTCATATAGCCAAAATTGTAAATTCATACTTGTTACAAGTATGGAGGAACCATCACTTCTACCACAAAAGACTGCTTTTTAAGTTATCTTCCTAATGTATCCAAATTCCTTAGCATATCCAAAACCTCAGAACAACTTGATGATGTAAAAGAAACTACGGACTCTCTCTTTTCTAGCATTTTAAATACAGTTGCTCCTTTACGCTTAAGGAAGATTAAGGAAACCAGTATGACACCATGGTATAAAGAGCATACTCACACCCTAAAGAGAGCAGCCCGAAAAATAGAGCGCAGCTGGAGGAAAACAAAACTAGAGGTATTTCGTATTGCTTGGCAGGAAAGTAACCTATCCTACTGAAAAGCATTAAAAACTGCTAGATCCGATTACTTTTCTTCTCTTTTAGAAGAAAACAAACATAACCCCAGGTATTTATTCAACACAGTGGCTAAATTAACGAAAAATAAAGCCTCAACAAGTGTTGACATTCCACAAGTGTTGACTTCCACAAGTCATAGATCCTCTTCTGACTATTATTAATTCCTCATTGTCATTAAGATATGTCCCCAAAACCTTCAAACTGGCTGTTATTAAAAAAAAAAAAAAAAAAAAAAACACAATAGGCCCCAAAGAACTAGTCAATTATAGACCAATTTCAAATCTCCCTTTTCTGTCCAAGATACTAGAAAATGTGGTATCCTCACAATTATATTCCTTCTTAGAGAAAAATGGTATATGTGAGGATTTCTAGTCAGGATTTAGACCATATCATACTACTGAGACTGCTCTCCTTAGAGTTACAAATGACCGGCTCTTATCATCTGATCATGGTTCTATCTCTCTATTAGTTTTATTGGATCTTAGTGCTACATTTGACACAATTGACCACAACATTCTTTGGCATAGACTTGAACACTTTGTTGGCATTAATGGAAGTGCATTAGCATGGTTTAAATCGTACTTATATGACCACCATCAGTTCATAGCAGTGAATGAAGATGTATCATATCAATTCAAGTTTATTTGTATAGCGCTTTTTACAATACAAATAATTAAAAAAGCAACTTTACAGAAAGTTATGTTTCTACAATATTTAGTAGTAGCTTATAAGTAGTGACTGTCAGTAACAATAAACTTCAATATCGATCACAAGTGCAGTATGAAGTACCTCAAGGCTCAGTACTAGGGCCGCTACTCTTCAAGCTTTATATGTTACCTTTGAGAGATATCATCATGAAACATGGTGTTAGCTTTCACTGTTATGCTGATGATACTCAGCTCTATTTCTTCATGGCCCGGTGAAACACATCAATTTGAAAAACTACTTGAATGCATAGTCGATATACAAAACTGGATGACGATTAATTTCTTACTGCTAAATTCTGAAAAAACAAAGGTGTTAATTATAGGACCTAAAAACTATGCATTTAATAACCTATAACACTGTCTAAGACTTGGTGGCTGCTCTGTCTGAACCTGGGCTTCCGGTCTGAGTGAACGCTGGCGTGTGTATCGGCCGCTGCTCTCAGGCATTTTTAGACTTTTTTAAAAGTTTTAAAAAGTTTTTTTTTTTTTTTTTTTTTTTTTTTCTCCTGCAAATTTTTAAACTATTTTAACGAATTTAAAAGGATTTGAAAAAGGACTGTCCTCACAGGTTTGGAGACTAAACTCACATCCGTTCTGTTTATTCTGCTGTTTCCTGCGAAAGACGCGAAACAGGCTTATCTCAACTGGTTCTTGTCGTCTGTTCATGGTTTGGAAACTATGCAACTGACTTCTCTGCCGTTCTTGTCAAGATCTTCACGAAAGGACGCACACCAGGGTGATACCACCTGATTCCTGTGTTTTGTTCGTCCATGGTAGGATTGAATGTCCACTATTAACTCTGGATTGCGAGCGGAAAATGTAAATGTTATCCCTTTTGTTTTTCTTGATGTGTTTGACTCTCCCTGCTGATCATCGTCAATTTCAATCAGATTTTCTCTGTCTGCCTGCATACTCAGACCATTGTTTTATCTTCGATATGGCTTTATACTATTCATCATCCGACTTGCTACGTTTAAAATCCTCGTACCGCCTGCCAGTCGGAGTTTATAATCAATGTGCTGCCCTGGGAATTACGCGTCGACCACGGTATGTGCATCGTGGATCACGTCGCTGTTATAGCAGTTTTCAGATGGCTTCTTCTGACAGTCATGTTCCAGTCATCTGGTCTTCTCGTCGTCATCAACTGAATGATCTAAATGATGTAAAACGCGGTGTTAATGTAAACAATCTTAGCGTGTTAAAATACACTGCCAGTGTCCCGTTGGAAAAGACTGAAATCACCTCCATAAAAATGGGTCTCTTAAATGCACGATCTATATCTAACAAGGCCTTTATTTTGAATGATTTTATGATGTCATGTTCGCTTGACTTTTTCTTTATTACTGAGACTTGGTTGAATCCTGGTGATCAGATGGCTTTGGGTGAGTTGACACCACCAGGCTGTGACTCTTTGAACTCTCCTCGGACCGCAGGACGAGGAGGTGGGGTTGCCACTGTTTTCCGTAACACTTTTAAATGCAGACTACTATCCACACAAATCTATTCGAGTTTCGAGGTACAGCTACTAAAGATTGATACTCTGGATTCTTTTTTCTGTGCTTTGGTATATAGACCGCCCAAATGGAATAAGGATTTCATCCAGCAATTTTCTGATTTTCTCTCTGGTTTGATGTCTCGCTGTGATAAACTTTTGGTCCTTGGGGATTTTAATGTCCATTTATGCTGCCCATCAATGCCATTGGTTAATGAATTTCTTTCTCTTATTGAGACTTTTAATTTAACACAACATGTTTTTGGTTCTACTCATATGAAAGGTCACACATTAGATCTTGTGTTATCATTTGGTATTTCAGTATCAAATCTGGAGGTTTCAGATGTAGGTATTTCTGACCATTATTCAGTGGTATTCGATGCTGTTTGTTCTTATATCTATCCAATCTCTTCTCAGCCTTTACATTATGCTAGGTCCATCAATTCTACAACTGCAAACCTTTTTTCAGAATTTTATTTATCTCATGTTACAGACAAAATCGATGGAGAGGACATTGAGGTGCAGGTTGAGGTTTTTACTAAGTCTTGCACTTTTGCTTTAGATTGTGTTGCCCCTCTTAAACTAAAGAAACACAAGGGAATCTCTCAACCTTGGCTAAATAATGTAACACGCACTTTTAGAAAAGAATGTAGAAAAGCTGAACGCAAGTGGAAGAGAGATAAACTTCAAATTTCATCTGAAATGTTAAAAAATTCTTTGGCTAACTATCAGAAAGTAGTAAAGGAGGAAAAAATGAAATTTTTCTCTAAGGTAATTTCAGATAATGCAAACCGGCCAAAAGTACTGTTTAACACAATTGATTCCATTTTAAACCCCCCAAGGAATGTCATGAGAGATGCCACACAAGAAACTTGTGAAGAATTTTTATTGTTTTTTACTCAAAAAATTGAGAAGATCAGAAGTGAAATTGTACCTTTACAATCCTGTTCATCAATTAATCCTGCGCTGTCTAATATTTTTTCAAACTTTGAACCGGTTTCCTCAGCGCAGTTAGCAGATATTGTCTGTAAAATGAACGGAGGTAGTTGCAGACTGGATGTTCTACCTACTCATCTTTTTAAAGATGTTTTCTCTACTGTGAGTTCTAGCCTAACAGCTATAATTAACAGCTCTTTGATGAGTGGAGTAGTACCTAAAAGTTTCAAACATGCAATTCTTCATCCCTTGTTAAAAAAACCTAATTTGGATCATACAGTCCATAACAACTTTAGGCCAATTTCTAAATTGCCTTTTATTTCCAAGATTTTAGAGAAAGTGGTCTATTCGCAGCTATATTCATATCTGAATACTTATGATATTTTAGATACATTCCAGTCGGGCTTTAGGACCTGTCATAGCACAGAATCTGCACTGCTCAAGGTCACTAATGATATTTTATTATCGTTGGACTCCGGATCACATGTTGTTCTGGTTTTATTGGATCTGAGTGCTGCCTTCGATACGATAGACCATGAAATTCTTCTCAATCGGCTGGAGTGTTGGGTTGGTGTCCAGGGTATAGCTCTACAGTGGTTTGCATCATATTTAAGAGACAGGACAGTTGCTGTGAATTTGGGAGACTTCTCTTCCACATTGGCCCCTTTAGTTTGTGGTGTCCCTCAGGGGTCGATTTTGGGACCGTTGCTGTTTTCTCTTTACATGCTTCCTCTAAGCGCTATTTTTCGGAAGTATAGTATTTCATATCACTGTTATGCAGACGATCTCCAGTTTTACCTTCCTGTGAGCTTAGATAAAACCTGTTCACTGAACAAAGCACAGGAATGTTACAGTGACATTAAACTCTGGCTATCTAGCAACTTTCTCCAATTAAATGAGAGTAAAACTGAGGTTTTGATTGTAGGCTCTCCCGTCTCACCTGCCTTTCCTGATCATTTAGGATCCTTATCCCTAAAGACTGCGAATCATGTAAAGAGTTTAGGGGTTATTATGGACTCATCACTTAACTTTAAGAAACAGATTGGTGCCGTTGTTAAAGGTAGCTTTTTTAACCTGAGATCAATTGCTAAAGTAAAGCATTTTTTATCCAGTAAGGATTTGGAAATTGTGGTTCACTCCTTTATCACATCTAAGCTTGACTATTGTAATTCTCTATATATTGGTCTTCCCCTGACTTTGCTTGCCCGCTTGCAGTTAGTGCAGAATGCAGCAGCAAGGCTGTTAATGGGGGTGAGAAAGAGAGACCATATTACTCCTGTACTACAATCCTTACATTGGCTTCCGGTCAAATTCAGGATTGATTTTAAAATTCTCTTGTTTGTCTACAAGACGCTGTCAGGCCTTGCACCCCAGTACATCAGTGATCTTATTGTTCCTTATTCTCCTTCTAGAGTCCTCAGGTCTACCGATCAACGGCTTTTAAAGGTCCCTCGTTGTAGTCTAAAATCAAAAGGAGATCGAGCTTTTTCTGTAGTAGGTCCCAAACTCTGGAATAGTCTCCCATTCCATGTGAGGTCAGCTCCATCGGTAACAACTTTTAAGTCCTATTTAAAAACGTATTTGTTTTCTTTAGCTTTTGAATAAGTATGTTTATTTTATTGTATGATTTTAATTTTATTAATTTTGTAAAGCACTTTGGGGCAGCGTCTGTTGTTTAAAAATGTGCTATATAAATAAAGTTGCTTGCTTGCTTGCTTGCTTGCTGTCAATTCTTCGTCATCAGTTTCGAACCTAGGTGTTCTATTTGATCGCAATCTTTCATTAGAAAGCCACGTTTCTAGCATTTGTAAAACTGCATTTTTCCATCTCAACAATATATCTAAATTATGGCCTATGCTCTCAATGTCAAATGCAGGAATGTTAATCCATGCATTTATGACCTCAAGGTTAGATTATTGTAATGATTTATTGGGTGGTTGTTCTGCATTCTTAGTTATCAGACTACAGCTAGTCCAAAATGCAGCAGCAAGAGTTCTTACTAGAACCAGGAAGTATGACCATATTAGCCCGGTCCTGTCAACACTGCACTGGCTCCCTATCAAACATCGTATAGATTTTAAAATATTGCTTATTACTTATAAATGCGTGAATGGTTTAGCACCTCAGTATTTGAAGGAGCTCCTTTTACATTATATTCCTCTACGTCCACTACGTTCTCAAAATTTAGGCAATTTTATAATACCTAGAATATCAAAATCAACTGCGGGTGGCAGATCCTTTTCCTATTTGGCACATAAACTCTGGAATAACCTACCTAACATTGTTTGGACGGCAAACACACTCTTGAAGTTTAAATCTAGATTAAAGACCAATCTCTTTAACCTGGCTTACACATAACATACTAAAATGCTTTAATTTCCAAATCCGTTAAAGGATTTTTAGGCTGCATTAATTAAGTAAACCAGAACCGAGAACACTTCCCGTACCACACAATGTATTTGCTGCATCATTAGAAGAATGGCATCTACGCTAATATTAGTCTGTTTCTCTCTTATTCAGAGGTCACCGTGGCCACCAGATCCAGTCTGTATCCAGATCAGAGGGTCACTGCAGTCACCTGGATCCAGTACGTAACCTGACCCAATGGTGTATCAGCACCTAGAAAGGACCGCTACATCCCTCAAAGACAGAGGAGACCAGGACAACTAGAGCCCCAGATACAGATCCCCTGTAAAGACCTTGTCTCAGAGGACCACCAGGACAAGACCACAGGAAACAGATGATTCTTCTGCACAATTTGACTTTGCTGCAGTCTGTTATTGTACTACTGGTTTCATCTTGTCAGAGGAGAACTGCCTGTGCAAATAGAAATTTTTAACAATAATAATGGACTTTAAGATTGAGTATTTCAGCACTTATTTAGTGATGCCCCTCATTAAATCATATTTCTGATGAAAAAAATGGTAGGCCTGTAAACTTATTTCAGAAATCCAAAATGGATACAAAGATAACTTTAAAAAATAAAATGTTTAAATAGATTATCATCTTGAAGATTCTTATTTGTCATTGTCCCAGTAAAGCAAACATGAAAACAATATGGTCAGAACACAGAAAGGTATTCAGGTTTGAAACATGAGGGTGAGTAAATGAAATAATTTTCCCTTTATATAATAATTCAGTATTTTGTAATTAGTATTTTAGTTTGGTTAACAGATGCTAAACTGTTCAAAAACAATAAAATGTGCTAAATCAGAACATGCTTCTTTTTTTGCATATGTCCACAAATAATGTGTTATTGTTAGTGATGTACACGTGATTAAGACGTTTTATGGACGTTCATGTCTGACTGGACCGATCTTGAACTTTTGTCAAGATGTGTTAAACCTCAAGACATAATTGATTGCCTTTCACGATGTTACACAGTGGGTGTGTGATTATTTTATATGCAGGCTTATATATACATACACTTAAACTATACAGCAACATCAAATGCTTTAGTCTCAGTAAGTGATGTTATCTTTTATTCTTCCAGGTTGTTTGAGTAAATTAAATGATATTTACCAGCCTCATGACGGTGTCCAACTGCTCTTCTGCTTTTCACTCCAATCCTGTTAGAAACACAACACATTTATCCCTTTTTCCGTCCAGGGGAGTGTCCAGAAATGTGTTCTTGTGAAAGCAGGAAAGAAATGGGTGTGGCCACACGTCTGATGTGTTTCTGCCACATCCTAATTCTTCTAAACATATTTGACTGATGATGATGATGATGATGATTGAAAGAAAATATTAGGTTTGATCGGTTGTGACCCATCAGTGTAGTTCATCTCAAAGAGCTGTGCACTTTCTCTTGAATGTCAAATGACAAACACAAATGACTGAATGATAAGACTTTCAGTGGTCGACAACCCACAGATTCATCATAATTAGTGTTGACTTTATATTCTGTTTGAAAATCGAAGAATGATCTAATTCACATCTCTAGCATCCATAAGCCATTTCCAAATCAATAGATTCGCCTTTACCACTGATATGGTCAGATGTTTCCGAAATCCTTCAACGTTATCTATGCTATCACAGTCAGGTCCTGACGACTTCGACAGCAGTCGTTTTCAGGTTCAGATATTAGGTTACTAATAATAAATCACTGTGGGGCGCGAGGCAGCAGTCTCTTATGCTGCTGTCAACATCTTCCTTTCAGACTGGTTAGATGAGAATGCGTGAGCTGTGATGATGTCACGAAACAACGGGTGTGTGATTCATCAGTGTGGCGCACTGCGCAAACTAACTAACTAAAAAACAAGACCGATCTACATTTAAAAACTACTATTACAAGTTTCATCGCTTTAATACCAGAACCGGATTCAACCCAAAGTGGTGACCTTGGAAAGGTTCATAGACGACTACTTCAGCAGGTAGATCAGCATGCCACAACCAAAAATTAAAATTAAAATAAAAACAACCACGCCCTCTCCCCCGTGAAAATCTTACCCCTTGCGTGCACGCGCCTTCACACATTAATACGCAGCACAGTGACTTTAAATGCATTTCGTTCGGCTTTTCTTCGTTTTTTACTGACTATTCCACTCAGCAAGAACCAAGGAGCCTACATGGAAGCGTATGGACATTAAAGTAATACTCAGAAATGTAATTTGTCCGTGAACTGTCGAGACTTCCACGGGGTTAAGAATAATGCAGCCAGTTGGCAAAATAAAGCTGTTGAATTCACATTACATTGACTATCATGCGGCATGAAGACCTAGGTCGTATTTGCTGTTCTCATTTCTGTTCTAAGTACATACATACACACATGAGAAAAAAAAACAAATCTTTAACAATTGTCACTGCTATAACAATAATTTGGTAATAATTTTATTGTAGTTGTTTGATGTAATGACACATGCGAGGTTGGGGGGGGGTGATGGGGTACTGGGTTTTTCACTATGTGGGTGAAGTCTGTGTGTTATGCATCAGCACTGATTGTTTATTGTGGGCGTCTCTGCTAATTGTCATCAGCAACAGCTGTCACTCATTATTCCTCCCTATATATTGCCGTGTCTAGCGTCTTGTGTTTGTCAGAGCATTGTTTCCTGTTCCTCATCTGATGTTTTGCTCCCTTTGTTGTTTCTGCATTTGGAGGGATGGCGGTGTGGGAGAACCATCATCCATGTTGCGCTTCGTTCCATGCCCTCTCCGAGGAGATGAACAGGGTATTCGATTGGGCCGCGGCCGGCAGGGAGGCTGCTCACCAGCTATCAGACCTCCAACAAGGGAATTTGTAGATGACTGACTACTCCATCCAGTTCCGCACCTTGGCGGCTGCGTGCCAGTGGAACGAAGAGGTGCAGTGGGATCAATTCCTGCATGGGCTGGCCGACCGTGTCCACAAGGAGATCTACCTCCTCGAGTTACCCCCAACACGAAATGGTCTTATAAACTTGGTGCTCTGTGTGGACACACGGATTAATCGTCTTGGTAAACAAACCAGTCCGTCACGCCTTCACATCTCTCCTAAACGGGGTCACTCGAGTCGAGAGAACATGGTCGGTATGGTCTACGATGACAAACCTATGCAGGTGGGTAGAGCTCGACTATCCCGGAAGGAGAGAGAGAGGCGGAGGTCCCAGGGACTGTGTTCTGGTCATTCCCTTCATTTATGCCCGGTAAAAGAGTCAGCCTGGTAGTAAGTTTGAGGCTGCGATATCGGGTGGGATCTCCGCAGGGAAGTCCTCAACCACATTTTCGTCTCTCCTTCCGGTGAAACTGCGGTGGGAGAACCATACTCACAACTGTCACACCCCTCTGGACTCTGGAGCCGAAGGTAACTTAATTGACACTGTCCTTGCACGTCACCTGAACCTTTCTGTCCTTCCTGTGTCTCGTCCTATCCATGTCACCGCACTCAATGGCCAGGAACTGGCACACGTCACTCACACCACTGAACCCATAATTCTGCTCACCTCAGGAAACCACACCGAAACCATATCCTTTTACCTCATGGACTCCCCTGTCGCTCACATTATTTTAGGTCATCCCTGGTTGGTCAAACACAATCCACGAGTGGATTTGGGTTCCAACACAGTCACTTTGTGGAGTGAAAGTTGTCATTAGTCTTGTCCGGTTTCTGCTTGTCCTGTTGTGCCTGTTTCTGAGGAGACCATGGTGTTATCGAATGGGCCCACAGAGTACTTGGACCTGAAGGAAGTTTTCAGTAAGTCCCGTGCTGCTTCTCTTCATCATCACTATGACTGTGCCATAGATTTAGTTCCAGGTAAGTCTCCGCCTAAGGGCAAGCTTTACTCTCTTTCTATTCCGGAGAGGGAGGCAATGGAGAAATACATTTCTGATTCCTTGGCACTGAGGTTCATCTGCACTTCCTCTTCTCCAGCGGGGGCGGGATTCTTTTTTGTGGGTAAGAAGGATGGTTCTCTGCGACCTTGTATTGACAACCGAGAGCTGAACAACATCACAATAAAGAAAACCTATCCTTTGCCGTTGATGTCTTCAGCTTTCGAGAGGTTACAGGGAGCATCCATGTTCACAAAACTGGATTTACGTAATGCTTATCGTTTATTTGTATTTATTTGTGCTATTTACACAATGTTTAAGTTTTTTCAAGTTTGTAGGTGTCAAGGTACAGAAACCTACAAAAATGTGTGTGTATATATATATATATATATATATATATATATATATATATATATATATATATATATATAATTTATATCTGGTGTCTGAATAATTTTTGGTTTGACTGCTAAAACTACAAAGTAATTCAGTCAAGAGCAGTGAGTGATTTTCATTTTCTTGGATTAACATTACAGCAGCCAGTAGCTAAATTAGGCCCGGTCACTTTAAGAGGCAATGAACGCATCCAATATAATACACATTTTCTTTTCCTCAACGGTTTACTTTTATTTAAGAAATAACTGGCAGTTTTTTTAGAGCTATTTTGTATGTATTTGTCGGCACAAGAGCAAAAATAAGCAAATTCTATGTTCAAGTGTTTTGAGACGCCTTTCTCTGCGTGAGCCTGAATACCAGAACACCGCGAGTACTGAATTGGGCTCTTTCACATCTTTTTGTTTGTTCAAACTGCGATTTGTATTTGTTCGTTCAGGTGCAGGAGGGACTTCGAGGAGAACTTAGCAGAAGACAGTTCAGTTCAGTGTCGCTGTCCGTGATACGTGGCTCTCGATCTCTCTTGTGTGCACCGAACACAGCGCGCAAGTAACCAGCTACTCTGTTCAGCTTTTCCGCGTCTTGTGTTTGGATGCTTTAGGGGGGGGGGGGGGAGGGGGGGTGCAATGCTATTTCATGCATACTGAGTTTTTTACACTGTTAAAGAGTTGGATTCCCATGCTAAACATGGAGAAAGTTTCAAAAATTAAGTTGTACGTTTGAAGGAGTATTTTTGTTCCAAAAATACTCCTTCCAGTTTGTCACAAGTTTTGGAAAGTTTTTTTTTCGAGTATGGGTCTGTGTGACGTTAGATGGAGTGGAATTTCCTTATGTGGGTCCTAAGGGCACTTCTCCCGGAAGAGCGCTCGCTCCCGTAGAGCAGAGCAGAGACATTCACTGATCAGAGAGAGAGACCGAAATGTCACAAAAGAAGTGTGTTTTTGGTTGCCAGGGAAAGACAACCCTGCACAGATTACCAAAAAAAAAAAAAAAAACAGCATTAAGGGACCAGTGGATGGAGTTTATTTTTACAGAGCATCAACGGAGTTGTGCAAGTGTTTTTGTTTGTTCCCTGCATTTCGAAGATGCTTGTTTTACAAACAAGTCCCAGTTTGACGCCGGATTTGCATATTGTTTATTTCTTAAGGATAATGCAGTCCCAACGAAAAGGGTCACGATCGTGTGTTGGAACCACAGGCGGTGAGTAAAACTGGTCCAAATATCTCTGTGTTGTTAACTTAACTATCGGCGCGTAAGCACATCAAGTAAACAACATGCGATGTTGTCATCAAACTGCACTTTCTACATGTACACCTTAAAAAAAAAAGATGACATAAAGTGGAACTTAGTCATTTTCCAAAACTGCTAAGCAAATATATACAGTTTCAATACATACTACATAGAAACGTCCTGATGTAGTCGTTGCTGCTGCTGCTCTTGTTAAATTTCAGCCTCTGGATCTGATTCTGGATCATAAATATACGGCTGAATCTGACTGTTAGCCATGGTTTGTTTTGGCTGATGGTTTTTTCCTCACGGTAATGTCACAGCTCCCAGACGCGCTCAACGCAAAAGCCTACTCGCGCTCATGATGCTTTACCTCCGCCCACACGTCACGCCTCCAACCGCTCGTGTTTTTCCAGGAAAAAACGGTACAGACTATCTTTCTCTTATAAATATAATAAAACTAAAGACTTTTTGGAGTTATGAAGGATGCAGTACTACTCTATAGGTACTCAAGATTAACAGGATATTGAGTGAAAACGAGCATTTCACCCCCACTTTAATGTTTAAATTGACAAGCGATAAGGCTTAAAAACACGTGAAAAAGATAAACTTTCAGCAGTGCGCGTGCAGCAGTGGTCCGTCAACTGTCCTGACCATCTTTTTAGGCTGGCCTCAGCCAGTCGGTTATATAAAATATCAAGGTGAAAGTCATCATAGCTTGCTTAGTATAAACCCAGCTACCAACCCAGCTTTGAGAATAGATTAACGGCAATATTTTTTTCTCAAAAAAATCTCACGCAGCACATTAACGCCGATAACAGCCCACCACTAATATTATATATATATATATATATATATATATATATATATATATATATATATATATATATATATATATATATATATGTGTGTGTGTGTGTGTGCCTGTGTATAATAACACTACATGTGTATTTTAAATTTGTAATGCCATATTCATTCATTCATTCAAATGTTTTTTTTTTTTTTAGATTGCATGTGACTCTTGCAATTGGTGGTACCACTGGGACTGCATAAGCAGGCCAAGTTTGGAGGCACATTTTATTTGTCCGGGATGTCAAGGCCCTATTTAAAGTGTTTTACCCCACCCTCCACCAATATGTCTTGTCAACATACACTTATGTAAAATAAAAACTTAACACCAAATAATTTGTATTTTAAATGTATTCAACATTATACTCCATTTCTTTACAGTTGTAACTGTGCAAATTACTATGGCAAATTAAAGGTCATGTTCCATAAAATATTTATTAAGTTTCCTACCACAAATGTATCAAAACGTAACTTTTGATTAGCAATAGACATTGCTAAGAACTTCATTTTGACAACTTTAAAGGCCATTTTCTCAGTATTTTTTATTTTGTACCCTTCCAGACATTCAAATAGTTGTATATCGGCCAAATATTGTCATATTTGAATAAAAGCTTATTTATTCAGATTTCAGATATATCTACTTAATGGCTGTTGGCTCATTTATCAGGAGTGTATCCTGATGATAGGAAGGCAAATCAATGGCTGTAATTATGAAATCGAACATAACGTATAATACAAACTTCAAACGATTGTGCTTGGATGAACAAAAAAAAAAAAAAGAATAGAATTGAATCACTGCTGTCGCTGAACCACACGTACGTAAAACATTGTGCGGTGATGATCCTAGAGTGCACTGATTTTTTCATAGTCGGTTTAACGCGGAACAGGAAACTCATGAATATTCATGTGTGCTCCGCCCAGCATCACCGAAAATCTCAGAAACCAAATATTTCAGAACACCCACCCGTTTTAAGCCCTAGCTCGCATTGGCCTGACAGTGGAAAAGTGAATAAATAAAACAAACAAACAAACAAACAAACAAAAAAAAAAATATATATATATATATATATATATATAAACATAAACTTAAGATTTATATAACAAAAATAAATCATAAACAAAACAGCAGGGCCTAGATGTCAGAGGTCCATATGTATAGGACTCCACAAAGAAATATCTGCCAAATAAAAACAAAACAAACATAAATACCAAATAAACCATACTAGTATCTGAAATACAAATACAAATAAATCAGAATCAGAATATTCTGATAAATATTCTTTTAAATTAGAATAAACCACTTTTGATGCAACCATTCAAATGCAAACATTCAAACTACAGAATTGTTAGATAATCCGATATTACACATAAAATGTTAGCAATGAGACAAACCTAACAATAAAACACACACACACACACACATACATCTGCCATCAGCCAAGAGTGAAATATAGACTGGGTGATACAGCTCGTTGCTATAGGTTAAACATGGCATCCAACACTCGCACTAACCCCATTAAATCGCCCACACACTCACACTCTTGCATTGAGGATTTCCTCCCTGGGTTTAACACAGAATCAACAATGTAAATAAACTAAACGTCTTGGTACATTTCAAATGCCACACTCACACCTCTCTATGGTGCTTTGGGGTCACAATACCTGAAGGAGACAGAGAAGGTTAAAGTAACAGGAAGTTACGCCGTCTACTAACCTTTGCACTATTTATGGAGCGAAATATACACGCCTCACCCCTGAATCCTTATTCACTCGGTCACACTTAGAACGATGTTCGCAGAGAACATCAGATAACCAATGGGCAGAAGGGGTGGTATGGGCTGGCCTGGAAAACATGGGGCAAACAGTTTCTTAACAAGATGGAAGAGGAGAGCAGAAAGTATCAGTAGCACTGTTTAGCATCAAACATTAAACCATAGCAGATAGCCGGTAGGGTGAGAGTGAGCACAGGTTACATTGAAGATGACATGTGGAGGGGTATGTGTTGTGTCAGGAGCCATATCGAGGTTAAGAGTGAGGAGCAAGTGATCCGAGGTATGCAGTGGAGTAACTAGTGCATGATCAGTGGAGCAGTGTCATGTGTAAATAAGGTCCAGTTGGTTGCCTGATTTGTGAGTAGCAGAAGTTGAGACTCGGTTGAGATCAAAGGAGGCAAGCAGAGTGTGGAAACATAGCAGATTATGGTTTATCTAGGTGGATGTTAAAGTCTCTAAACATAAGTAGAGGAGTACCATCCTCAGGAAAAGGTTGAGAGCAGTACATCTAATTCATCCAAAAAGTTACCTAGTGGTCCTGGAGGTCAATAAACAACTACAAAATGGAGTAGGTAATATTAACTGAATGAGATTCAAATGAGCTGTTGATACCCAAAGATTGTAAAGGATTCAAATTTGAAATTAGAGATAAGTAGACCAGTACCGTCAAACGGGGGGAATGGGAAAATTTTAAATTATTCTGCAGGTGTAGCAGTGTCCTCTGGTTTGATCCAGGTCTATGTTAGGGCCATGATATTAAGCTTTGAATGACTAATAATAGAAGTAATGTAACTGGCTTTGTTTTCAGCAGACTAGCAATTACAGAGACCAATAGGAAAATGAAGTACTGTATTAGCAGACATAAAAGTGTGTAGGTTGTTGCCTACAGTGTGTGATGTGTGCTTTGCGAGTGGTGGTTATTCTAGGGATCTGAGAACACATAGTAAGAATTGGTCATAAAGAACTAGAACAGAAGTGAAACAAGTAGCAGGAAAAAGGATGAACCAAAACGATACTTATATCCCTTGCCGTTGTCCCTGCCAAGTGGAGTTATGGTAGAGTAGATGGTCTTTCCACGAGGAGGGTTTAACAGGAGGGCTGACGTGGTATACTAACCTTTTTTCGGACAAAATGGAATTTTAATTTTAATCACAACACAGGTCTACGCTAGCGCACGACACTGAAAACGTATGTGATAGACTACGAGACCAAACACAGCAACAGTCAACACAGTCAAGAGTCAAGAGGCATTTATTTGTCATTTGCATAGTTAACACTGGGGAAACCTGGGCATTGAAATGCTTGTGACAAGGCTCAGACATACAGTGATAATAACAAGACATAAGACATAGACGTACATGGAGAGCACTGAGATTGAGTGACTACAGTGCCCTTAGACAGAAAGACATAGACAGAGCAGTATATACAAATAAGTGGAAGTAACAGGTACAATAAAGGTAATCAGTGTTTAGAATATATAGAGTACATAAGAAGTCTTGAGGTAATATTATGATTACTGAGGGAGAATGGTGTCTAAAATGTCTTTGTAGTGTGACGTAGAGCTACATGTATGAAAATTAAAGTGGCAGTGCAGATGCAATAAATAAACTTAAGAGCAGTACACATTCAGATGTATTCCTGAGTAGAGAAATGTCCAAAAGTCATTGTAGAGTGTCACAGAGTAACATGAAGGAATATTTAAAAAAAGTGGCAGTGCAAGGCAAGTACAATGAAGTAAACATGAGAGCAGCATGTATTCCATTTTTAGATGGAGGAAAGCTGATTGTTAAGTAGTCTTATGGCTTGAAGATAGAAGCTGTTCTTCAGTCTGGTTGTCCGTGAATGGATGGATCAGAAACGTCTGCCAGATGGCAGTGTGGCAAACAGGTGATGAGCAGGGTGAGTGCGGTCCTTGATGATGCTCCGAGCCTTTCTCAAGCAGCCAGTCTGATAGATGTCCTGTAAGGCTGGGAGTTTATGTCCAATGATGAGCGCTGCTGTTCTCACCACTCGCTGAAGAGCTTTGCGTTCCAAGGAAGAGCAGTTGCCGAACCATACAGTGATGCAGCTGGTCAGAATGCTCTCTATAGTGCAGCGGTAGAAGTTTTACATGATGTTAGAGGAGATGCCAAACCTCTTCAGTCTCCGCAGGAAGTAGAGACGCTGACGAGCTGTTCTCACTATGGTCTCTGAGTGTAGGCTCCAGGAAAGATCCTCAGAGATGTTAATGCCAAGGAACTTGTAGCTCTTAACTGTCTCTACTATCTCTCCGTTGATGTGAATGGGAACGTGACCCTCTCTCTGTGACTTCCTGTAGTCCACAATCATCTCCTTGGTCTTGCTGACATTAAGAGAGAGATTGTTATCAGCACACCATGTTGTGAGTGCATTAACCTCATCTCTGTGGGATGTCTCATCGCCATTAGTGATGAGTCCTAGGATAGTAGTATCGTCAGCAAATTTGATGATGGTGTTGGAGCTTTGATTAGCAGAGCAGTCATAAGTGAACAGGGAGTACAAGAGAGGACTCAGTACACAACCCTGTGGGGCACCAGTGCTGAGTATAAGTAAGGGGGATGTGTGATTGCCAATTCTGACCACCTGGGGTCTGCCGGTCAGGAAGTCCAGGACCCAGTTACATAAGTGACTTTTAAGACCCAGATTTTTCAGTTTGGCTATAAGTTTGGTAGGGATGATGGTGTTAAATGCAGAGCTGTAATCAACAAACAGCATCCGCACATAGGTATCTCTTCCCTCCAAGTGTTCCAGGGCAGAGTGTATGACCATTGCAATGGCGTCATCAGTGGATCTGTTAGAACGGTAAGCAAATTGTAATGGGTCCAAGGTGTCAGGCAGAGAGGAGCAGATGTGGGATTTGACTAGTAATTCCAAGCACTTCATGATGACTGATGTCAGTGCTACAGGGCGGTAGTCGTTCAGGCAGGAGATGGTTGTTTCCTTGGGAAAAGGGATGATGGTGGTTTGCTTGAAGCATGTGGGGATCACTGTAAGTCTTAAGGAGAGGTTGAAGATGTTGGTGAAGACATCTGCTAACTGGGCAGCACAGGCCCTCACGACACGTCCGTGTATGCCATCTGGACCTGGAGCTTTGCGGCCGTTGACTCTCTTGAAGGCCTTACTCACTTCGTGTGTGGTTAGAACCAAGGGGCAGGTGTCAGTGTCAGCAGGTATTTTCACAGCAGGAAATTTATTGTCTGCCTCAAAACGAGCATAGAATGTATTGAGCTCATCTGGTAAGGAGGCAGACAAAGACACACCACTGCTTTTCCTTCCTTTGTAGTCTGTGATGTAGCGTAGACTGCTCCACATGCGTTGGGGGTCAGAGCCATGATATTCTGACTCCACTCTGTCCCTAAAGTCTCTTTTGGCTGTTTTTATTGATCTTTGAAGGTCATACCTTGACTTCTTATAGGCAGTTAAATCACCAGAGTGAAGGCAGCAGTCTGTGCTCTTAATTTGGCCCGCACCTCACCGTTGACCCATGGTTTCTGGTTTGGTAATTATTTAACATTAATGGATGGAACAACATCCTCTGTGCATTTGTTAATGTAGCCTATCACAGAGTCTGTGTATTCCTGTATGTTGTCTCCTGCTGCATCTTGAAACATCTGCCAGTCTGTGGAATCAAAGCAGTCCTGCAGTGTGGAGATGGCCTCTTCACTCCATTTGTAGACTGTTTTAGAAACCGTTTTTTCCTGTTTGAGGCATTGTCTGTAGGCTGGTAACAGCAGTATGCTAATGTAGTCACCTTTGCCAAATGCTGGTCGGGGGAGGGGTTTGTAACTGTCCCTTAGTGTTGAATACCAGTAATCTAATGTCTGATCACCTCGTGTGGGGAATTTTATGTGTTGGTAGAATTTGGGAAGAACTTTCCTCATATTCACCCTGTTAAAATCCCCAACAATGATAAAAGCGGAGTCAGGATGAGCAATTTCCGTTTATGGTGCTGTACAGTTCGTCCAATGCTTAAGTTTTGTCCACATGAGGCGGGATGTAAACAACTGTGAGAATGACTGAATTAAACTCCTGCGGGAGGTAGAAGGGGCGCACTTTAACGGAGAGCAGTTCAATCTCAGGGGAGCAGTGTGTAGATAAATATGTAACATCAGTGCCCCGATCGAGTGTTAATCACAAAGCACACACCTCCACCTCTGCTCTTACCGGAGTTTAGCGATCTGTCATGACGAAAAACGTAGAATCCAGGCGGTATAATGGCCGTATCGGGTACCTGAGACGAGTGCAACCACGTCTCACAGAAAGCCAGAACGCAGCAGTTACGAATGTCCCGTTGGTACGTGATTCTCGCATTAAGTTCGTCAAGTTTTTTTTATCTGGAGACTGTATGTTGGCTAACAAGATGGTAGGGAGAGGAGGATTACAACTTCTTTTCCGCGATCTGCATAGAATTCCAGCACACCTTCCTTTCATCCTTTTCTGACGGTGTCTTAAGACGCAAGCCGGCAACAGAGGGAGCGCGTAGACGCTGAAGCTGGAGTTCAGAGGCGACGTTGTTTCCGAACCGAGGTTTAAATTTGATTGGATATCCAGTACTGTTTGCCGAGCGTATTGTATTAGAGTCTGTACTGTCTGAGCAAAAGTAAGTATACTAAGTAACACGAATAACACAAAAAAAACCCACGAAAAACAGCAAAGTTTGCACAGAGCGCTTGTCAGCGACGCCATCGTAGCGGCACGCCGGAAGTCTGAAAGTAAACAAACAAGCATTTCCTAGCAACAACAACCATTCTAACCACTAAAGAAATATTTTGCTAGCACTTGAATACATTTTACTGTTTATCACAACACTGACAATGTATGCGATTCAGTACGAGACCAAAAACACTTACCTCTGTACCTGTTTAAATGACCACATCCATTTGTAGCATGTGTGTGTTATTTCACTCTCTCTCTTTCTCTCTCTCTCTCTCTACTTTTCTTCTCCTGCATGTGTGTATATGTCACTGCTCTCAGCTGTTGTGTAGGTCATTAAATCAAGTCACAGCTGTTAATCTATTTCATTCTGCTCAATAAAATAAATTAATTAATAAATGAGCATTTGTGATTCCCTATTCAACTATTAATCAGACCATTGTTTCTCAAAAGTATTTTGGTTCAGTAATTCATATTTTTGACTGAATTATTAGTGATCTGCTTATAAATGTAGTTATTTGCTTTGTCCTGCAGAAGGAAAGATTAGAATACTATTTTAATATAATTTTCTGTTTAGAAAATATTGCATTCAGCAGCTCTGTGTGTGTATGTATCTTAATGTTTCTTAATGTGATTTTATTCCTAAAATTCATAACAGTTTCTTGTTTGCAAAATTATGATTTTGCTGACAGATTAGCACAGGCTAATGTTCAGCAAAATCATAATTTTACAAGCTAGCAACTGTAATCATAATAACCAGTAAAAACTTTGGCCTTTTCACATCAACACATTCATTGATCAGGCTTTTGTCTAATGTCACTCCAGTATCCAAGACAAAACCTCAGGAAACACCCACCATTTTAGCAGTACACATACAGAGAATTTACATTTTAAAGGTTTTCTCTTCATGCAACTTCAAACACTTGGAATTTGATGCAGGGCAAAGGAACAAGCTCTTCCTTTCTCGTTCTACATAAAACTGAATAGTTTAGGCCAGTATGTCCTAACCATTTTCCTAGAGGCAAAGCAACATACCATTTTGGATTTCTCTCTTGTCTGACTCATGAATTTCAGTCTCTGTTAATGAACTGAATAGAATCAGGTGTGTTTGATTTGAAAGAGTTAGAAAATGTGTAGTATCTGTGTGCCTCCAGGAGCAGGGTTGGGAAACACTGATCTAGACAGAATAGTAACCCAGAAGAAAACATACAAATTCAAAGGAATAGCAGTTCTATTGAGGAGCTGGGGGAAAACATTTTAGTATAAGAAATCACAATTTTACTGCTGCAATAGATGTGCGATTCATCAGCTATTGCCACTGAATGATCTTCTTGTTAGATATAATCATTTTGTACAGTATTTTGAGTCATTGGTTTTATAGATAAATGGCAACTAGGTTTTACCATAGCTTTGGCTAACCACATGTTCACTGCTTTTCATGTACAGGCCCATTCTCAGCCTGTTCAAAGCACTCAGAACATTTAATGAACAGGTGCAGGTGATCTGAACAGCATCAACGCTCATGATCCATTAATCTCTATAACAAACCCTGCACCTCATTGTGCCTACTGTCCATCCTAAACAGTATGCAATATTAGAAGTGTGCATCCATGCATACTCTTACAACTAATATTGCCCACACCCCATTGTGCATTGGAGAAGGATCCAGTTCAGAACTACACATTTCAAGTGCAATTAGGAAATTAAATTGGGATTAGATGTAGCCTAAACAAAATAAAATACATTTTTAAAAGAAAATACATTTGAAATTTGAGATATTTCACTTTCCACCATTCTCTATGGATTATTGATTTTTGATTGCTGATCTCAATTCACAGTTTACCAATACATTATATAATCTGTAATCTATATAAAATCTTACAGATCAGTATTACTGCCATGATCATATCAATATTCCCCTTCCAGCATCACCCCTTGGCAACTTGTGTATCATTTATAACTCAAAGTTCCCCACTTATAAATGCAGCTTTGTTTTGTTTGGGAATGGGATTTACAATGTTTCAGCATGCACATTAAAGGGATAGCTCACTCAAAAATGCCTGTCAAACTGTCATCATTTACTCACCCTCAAGTTGTTCCAAACCTGAATTAATTTCTTTCTTCTGATGAATACAACAAATAATGTGTGTAACCAAAGAGATGCTGTTGTTCATTGACTTCCATTTTAGTAAAGAAGGCTAGATGTGATAGTTAATATGATAGTCCACTTTAGACTGTCTACTAACTATAAGTAACTTTGCAGCCACAGGTCAACTAGCAGTCATTAGAGCATACACAGACTGTCTGCTTAATATCTGCTATATTTTGATAGTATCAAAATAAGTAACTTAGCAAGTACATGACAACTTATTCTTCTAACGGTATTTCCAACCTAACAGTCTACAAATACAGTACCAGTTATTTAAAGTGTAGTTACTTAGTAAAATGTCTAAAATGGACTATGTAAATAAAAACATACAGTAAGGTTGCATCTGATTCTGATTCTCTTAATATTTATTTAAAATAGTAAATGTATTACTTAATTGTTACTTTATTTCAGCAGAACAGCATAAATAAAATTATTCTAGAAATGCTGAAATAAAATCAGCATGTCTGCTTTTCCTGAAAGAATGCTCGAACACACTTTTAAGATGAGGACAGGTAAAAAGAAAAAAAAAGAGTGGATAAAGTGTCTCTTTTCTCCAAAACTGACAGAGCAGGGTCTTCAGATGTGGGAATTAAGGGCATTCCTCTGTTGGTTAAGTTCTCTGTCAAATCTCTAAATAAAATGACAAGCCAGTAGCAGTAGGATCATATTCCCCTGCAGAGTCTTGTCATCCTCTTCAAAGAGAACCTCTAATGCACTCCTCCTAGTCTCCGATGCCACGCCCACAGGCCATTGGCTAAGCATCTGATGCATGTGGAACACAAAAGTGGAAACACTTCAGGAGTGTCGAAGTCGTCATCGGACCGGTTGAATTCTACAGGATTTCCGGTAGACATGCAGGTTGCATTGTTTATCGTTGCGCCTAGAAACAAAGATACCGTAGCGCCTGACCCCCATGAAAGAAGAAAAGCTGTCGTATTTACTACTGTGACGATGAACACTAATCAGGATCAACTAAATGCCAGAGTTTCAAAAGTATGTCCGTGGCATAGAATCTTAACAATATGTCCAAGAGATTTACACACTGATTGGTTATTGTAGCGACATTTCCACACCCCGAAACATGTTGCTGAACCAGAACAAACTGTGATGGGGTGTTTAACATGCCTGTCAAATGAGCTTGTGGGTGGGTATCAACCAATGAAACCTGCCATTAATTACATACCTTCCGTTGTCAGTCTGAAGGTCTGGCTATGCAAGACTAGACTCTATATCTAATCTATATTCATCTCTGACAAGTTGTTTTGGTTGTCTTGAATTTTTTCATTTTTTGTTTTGACACCTTTACAGAGTTGGCATGATCACATAAATAATTGTGTGCTAAATGAAAGTCACTATTTTGATAAACTTGGAGCTCTGTGGTTTTAAATGTGTTAGGTCCATCCAACTGGCTCAATGATGCAATCCAGTAGCGTGAGTAAAGGTATACTTGCAGGGATCCTCAAATCTGGCCCACGAGATCTACTTTCCTGCAGAGTTTAGCTCTAACCCTAATCAATCACACCTGAGCATGCCAATCAATGTCTTCGGTATACAGTAATTAGAAAATCACAGGTAGGTGAGTTTGACTCTGCAGCACATTGGCGCTCCAGGGTAAGATCGTGCAGAATCGTGACAATAACATTTCATCAAGTAAAAATGTAAATGCCAATTACATAATTAAACAATAGGAAACCATCTGTTTTGGCATCTGTTTTGAGCGAGCTGAACTTTGGTTTCATGAGGAGATCATTTTGTGTCTTTGTCAAATTGCTTCCTCTGGGGAGCATTCACATATCGGGTCTCTGGAACGCTCATTATTTCAAATGTAGATGTGAGGCAGGCACATGCAAACAGTGACACAATCGCATCACGCTCATTTTTTCCAGGTGCTTTTGCACTGCAGGGAGATGAAGCCTGCGTTACAATGTGCAAACTAGCCATCCTAAATTCTATGTGATATTAGTAATGTTTAATACTTTTTAGGGCAGATAGGGTGCACACTGGAATGCAGGACCTAACATCTCAACTTTTCAGAATGCCACAAGCACACCGTGGATCATGTGACCAGAACCAATCAGCTTTACCCTTACCATAACAACTGCAAACTCAGCCAAGATGGATGAACAGCTGATCATAGCTGTACAGAGTTACCCTTTTTTAAATACAATTAGTAGCAGAGATAATGAAAGCAATTTTCAGTGCTAGAAATCCATTTATCTTTTGTTGAAACTTCCGCATCATGATAGAGGTCACGGTTTCTCTGTTTTGCCATGGGATTTACACAAGCTCCAGTCTGGATCCAGAACACTTGGGAAGAGATGATGCTGACCCCTCAGAGGACCTCAGATGATGCTAACCCTGAAACAACAAACAGAATTAACAAACATTGCTACTTACGATGCAATCAAATAATAATTTGCTTTTGATAGTGTTCATTGTCTGGTTGTCTACGTCTTGTATGAATTTTTCTGAAAATTCCTGTCATGTGCACATAAACTGACAATCACCACTTATAAGCTCCTAATAAATATTGTAGAAACTTAATTTTGCTTTGCAATAATTTGTTTCGTAAAAAGCACTTGAATAAACTTGAATTGAACTTGAATTGAACAGTTGCTTAGCAACGGCAGACATCACGAAAGCACAAGGTCCCAAGCACTTTGGAAAAAGGAGAAAGTTGTGTGGCTGATGTTTTTCCACACATTTTTTGGCATGACATGTGACCCTTATGCATCAGGTCAATAACTATTTAATTACATGCACGCACTTGTATTTATACTAGTATAGATTTGTATACTTTCACCTAACCCAGAATATGCCAGCAAATGTTGAAAGGCAGCTGCAAAGTATGTAATGTCCATGGTAATAAATGCTAAGCTGAGGTTTAAAAGAAGAATAACGTTAAAGGCTCCTGAGTCAACAGAAAGTAGGAGGTCATTAACTAATATTACAAGAGCTGTCTCGCTTTCAATATAAACATAATTCAGACCGAAAATGTTGCATAGAGATTTATATTTGAGTGTGATGGACAGCTTTGTGATTAAATAAGTAGCAGAAAATATGCTAATATCATAAAAAAATATTATCGTGGCTGTAGCCACACACTAAAAAATGTTGGGTTAAAAATAACCCAACCTGTAACCCAACTATTGGTTGGTATAGGACCTTCCCATCTGTGGGTTATTTCAACCCAACCCATTGGGTTAAAATCCTGTTGGGTTAAAAGTTACCCAACAGTTTATATTAATTAACATCAGTATTTTTATTAAAAATGACTTAATACAACCATATTTTGAAACTACTTTGTTGTCAACTACAGATTTTATTTGAATGTGCAAATAACACCTTTACAAATATATTTTAAAATATTTTATTTAAATTTACAAGAATGTGTAAAAACACAACTGACATTTTCAAGATGTACAAATGTGTCAATTCATATTCATATCAAAACACACAACTGTGCAAATACAGTTCACAGCTGTGGCCTAATGTTTAGAGAGTTGGACCTGTAACCCGAAGGTCGCTGGCAGGAGTTGTAGGGGGAGAGAGTGAATGAACAGCGCTTTCTCTCACCCTCAGTATCCCTTGACTGAAGTGCCCTTGAGCAAGGCACTGATGTATAGCTGCCCATTACTCCGATTGTGTGTTCACGGTGTGTTCACTTCTCACTGCTGTGTTTGTGCACTTGGATGGGTTAAATGCAGAGCACCTAATCGGAATATGGGTTACCATACTTGGCAAATATTACGACTTTCAAATAAAATGAACATAACATATAATAATAAAACAAAAAATAATAATTAAATAAATTAATAATAATAAAAATATATATATATATACCAGCTGCTGGACCTACTGATGATCAATAAAATAAAAAAGTTTTTTTGGGCGTGACTTTCGATTGCAGCATGAAATTTGATACACAGATTAGCAATGTAGTAAAAATGAGCTTCTTCCAACTTCGTTTGCTTAGTAAAGTTAAGCCTTTTCTTACAAGGCACGATTTGGAAAAAGCTTTACATGCCTTTATTAGTTCAAGGCTTGATTATTGCAATGCTCTTTATGTCGGTCTGAGTCAAACATCTCTTTCCCGTCTGCAACTTGTACAAAATGCTGCTGCTCGCTTTTTAACCAGTACTCCTAGAAGAGCACACATTACTCCGGTTTTAGCTACTCTCCACTGGCTTCCAGTGCGTTTTAGGATTGATTTTAAGATTTTATTGTTTGTTTTTAAAGCTCTAAATGGGCTAGCCCCTGAGTACTTGTCTGAGCTTTTAACTCTGGGTGGACAAAATCGGCGCTTGCGATCTTCTGATCAATGCACTTTACAGGTCCCTAAGTCGAAGCATAAACAGTGGGGTGATAGGGCCTTTGCTGTTGCTGGCCCTAAGCTTTGGAACACGCTCCCCCCTGACATGCGCACTGAAACAGACATTGTACTTTTTAAAACTAAACTTAAAACGTATTTGTTTAAATTGGCATTTGATACGCAGTAGCGGTGTAACATTGTAACATTGTATTTTTCTACTCTATTCGAATATTGTGTTCAAATGATGTGTTATTTGTATCTCATGTGAAGCACTTTGGACACCTTGTGGCTGCTGTAAAGGGCTATAGAAATAAAGTTTGATTGATTGATTGATTTTAACTTATTACTAAATACAAAGTTTTTTAAGGAGGAGACAGTGTGCAGAAGAGTTGTCCTTGTCACCAAGCACCAGGACATGTGGATTCTGGTTTGTCTCGTGATTCAAGTACAGCACTTATTAGTGCCAACCTTAAAATAATTAAAAAGGTTCAGTTAGCATGCATTGTGATGATATTTCATTGAGACACTCACTTTATAAATGAGTGAATTTAAATTAGTTTGGTTAAAGTGATAATTCAGCCAAAAATTTAAAATCTATCATAACCCTCCATCACGTAACTAGAGGATGAACAGAGCAGAGTCGAGGTAATGAGGCAGTCAAACAGTTTCACTTCAGACGGGACACGACACGACAGAACTAAACAGAGGTAAGGAGGCAGGTTATGGACACGTAACATCAGGCAATAATCTGACAAAGAGCAGAGGAAGGGAAAGTCTAGAAATAGAGCGTCTAATCAGAGAAGGTAGGAAACAGGTGCGGAGAGAGCGCACGGATGATGTGATGGAAAGCAACTGAAGGTGAGTGGGATAATGAGCTAGAGTGTGAGTGCGTGTAATGAGATGCTAATGAGAGAGAGAGAGCATAACAGGATCATGACAAGTTATATACATCAAAACCAAATTTTCTTGGTACCTGTAACGTATTTATGTGTTGCTACAAGTAAACTGTACTCATTTTAATTAGGTTTTTATAAACTTTATGTTCATAGTACATTAATGTAAAGCAATCACTGTGGGAACTCTTCCCCTTGTCAGAAATCCTGAAAATTTACAAAAATACTACAAAATTTGCATATCCAATGAAAATTAACAAGCACTGCAGTGAATACAAGGCAAACACAGCAACTTAACTTAATAAACTTAAGCATATGTGAAGATGCATATAGACCTGAAGTGTGTCAACAACTATGCGCAGTACCAACTGTTACAAAGCACATATAACAATGCACATAATCTGCCTAGTGTCACCAGCTATACACAGTTACAACTATCCAAAACACATGAGAGAATGTACATAAGTATACACAGCGTAAACAGCTATACACAATAACAACTGGTAAAAGCACATATAAAATTGTACACAAGCCTGCAGTTTCAACAGCAAATGTGGTAACAAATGTGCTAAATTGCAAGCATGGTAGTAGCCCAGCAACAAGAGGGTTAGAGACCGAATGCACTTGAGATGCGAGGGACAGCATATACAGGACCAGCCAGCTATAAAGCATATATCCTGAATAGACGTCGCTTTAGACGAGGCCCATAGCAAAGCAAGGGTCATGTCATATTGGCTTTGATGTTAAGAGGACATTCTTGTCCCCGGCTCATATAAGCTGACACGATAGCATCCATTATCCAGTGAGAAAGCTTCTGCTTCGATACTGCTCATCCCATGGTGGCACTGAGGGCGAGCATGGGGTATGTTATCTCCTGACTCCCCTGAGAAATCTAGCCAACAGCATATGCTTCCCAATATATTGCACTTCAACCAGGGAATGAAACAAAGCAGCCACATAGCAGGCTCCCAATAACTAGCCTGTTCTGCAGAAAATGTAGAACATCCAAAACAGGGCAGCTCACTGGGTCAATATCTGTATCACAGCACCATTTCACAAACACTCCTAATTTAAGTGCATACAAACACCTAGTAGAAGATGCACAAGACTTCATTATTGTGTCAAAGAGAGAGGCAGGGCCCTTGAAGTAGCCAAATGTGCAGGCTCCACTGCTCCGGGTTGGGTTGCTATACTGATTCGTCCGCTTGAGACAGCAGGTCCCTTCTAAGGAGAATCTGCCAAGCCAGCGATACCACCATCTCCCTGAGGTCCAAAAATTAAAGTATGATTCAGCTAGTTTGGGACAATAAGGTTCACTGACACAAAATCTTCACAGAAGGAAATGCATAAGGTCTGGCTTTCATCCTGCTCAACATCAGCACATCCCCTATCATCAGGGAGTGGGATAGAGAACATTGTACAGTATGTGTTTACAATGTTTGTTGCTCTGTGAATTTCATTCCTCAAGAGCATGTCCACTCTGTGGTTTAGGAGACTGGGGATATTCACCACTCTGATGGAGAGTAAATGACAATCAGCCCATAACAGAAGGCTCGTAGCCTGATTGAAAAGGGTTCTGGAGTTTCTTCCACCCTGGAAATTCATGTTCAAAATTACAGATATGTATCAGCACATGCTGCTGCTCCAAATGTGGCAGAAAGGCCATTAGGGCTAAGGATACCATCTGCAGTTCCAAGAGGTTTATTCCTCCTGAATCCAAGGTTTGACTATCTGCCGAATTCTCCTCTCTAGTACCCTGGCATAGACTTTGCCGAGGAGGCTGAAGAGTGTGATCCCCCTGTAGTTGGAACACACCCTCCGTTCCCCCTTCTCCGTACCACCACCCTAGTATGCCATTCCAGGGGCACTGTCCCTGACTGCCACACAGTGCTGCAGAGGCGTGTCAGCCAAGACAGCCCAATAACATCCAGGGACTTGAGGTACTCAGGGCGGATCTCATCCACCCCCAGTGCCTTACTACAGAGAAGCTTCTTAACTACGTCGGTGACTTCAGCTTGGGCCCCTGGCCTCTGTTTTCTGCTTGAGGAGATCCTCGAAGTATTCCCTCCACCATCCGAAGATATCCCCAGTTGAAGTCAACAGCTGCCCACCTCCACTGTAAACAATACTGGCAGGGCACTGCTTCCCCCTCCTGAGGCACCATACAGTATGCCAGAATTTCTTCAAGGCCAACTGATCTCCATGACCTCACCAAACTCCTCCCAGATCCGAGTTTTTGCCACCTGGGCTGCTGCCAACTTGGCCTACCGGTACCTGTCAACTGCCTCAGGAGTAAAACAGACAAGACCAATTTTCTGAGGATATTTTGGCTAGAATACTATTATAGTTCTTTGAAAGAATTCTTTGCAGGGAAGGAAAAACATCTATCCTCAAGTACTTAAAGTTTTGAACCACTGGAATAGGTACAGAAAGGGAAACGGGATCAAATTTAGAATTGAGGGGAAGTAGACATGACTTACTCCAATTAATTTTAAACCCAGAGAGAAATCCAATACATGGAGAATAGAATGTGACGGGTTCTCCAGGAACAATAAGATATCATCAGCAAATAAAGAAATATGATGATGAGTATTCCTTATTACTTATGGTATAAATAGTTCAGATCGTTGGACTGCTTGAGCTAAGGGTTCCAAGGATAAGGCAAATAACAGAGGAGAAAGCGGGCAAACCTGACGAGTACCTCAATGTATTAAGAATGGGTTAGAGCAGACAAAACCTGTGAGAACAGAGATTGCTGTATTGGCATACAGAACTTTAATCATGTTTATGAAACTCAATCCTAGACCCAGATGCTGTAGAACCACCCATAAATAGTTCCATTCTAGCTGGACGAAAACTTTCATTGCATCTAGAGATAATACTGCACAAGAGGAGGATGAACTATTAGTTAAATTAATAATATGATATAACCTGATTAAGTTATCCAAAACTGAACAAGATTTAATGAACCCTGTTTGGTCATGATGAACTAGCCTGTTCAAAAATATCTCTACATGACGAAATAGTAGCTTAGCATATAATTTAACATCAGTCCCTATCAAAGAGAGTGGCTGGTAACTAGAACAGGAAGTCGGATCTTTATCTTTTTTAACAAGAGAGAAATTAGAGCTATATTAATAGATGGGTGAAACGAGCCTTGAGTAACTGAATAATGTATGATATCTAACATGAGGGGCCTAAATCTGACCAAAACCTAGTATACAATTCGACTGGAATACCATCTAAACCTGGGGATTTCCCCTTGTTCATAGATTGGATTACTGACTCCTGAAAGGTAATCGGTTCAGCCAGGTAATCAGAATTCGAATCTGACAGCCTAGGTAAATTAAGGTTGGACAGAAAAGATGCAAAAGAGTCAGGGTCGCCAACAGCAGAAGAAGTTTAGAGGTTACAGTAAAAGGAATGAAAATAAATATTAACGTCTATTGGGTTTGTCACACTGAGCCCTAATTTGGATTTCACTGCTGAAATATTTAATTTAATTTAAATTTAAATATTAGCAAACTTTTCACTGTTGCATATTCTTAAAAAGTGGCTTGGTATACTTTCTTGAAAATAGTAATTCTGCCTGCACTTTTGAATCGGGAATTCTGCCCTGGACCTCAGTAATGATTTTAAGCTCGAACCTAACCGGCATAATTTTGCTGAGTGTGTTGTCTGAGAAACAACGTTGATTGTGTCACGGTTGGTAAACCGTGATCTCTGGGTTTGCACTTTGTTGGTGTAGTCTGTGTGTTTCGCGTCTGCACTGATTAGTTTGTGGGCGTCTCCGTTAATTGTCATCAGCAGCAGTTGTCACTCATGACTCTCCCTATATAATGGCTTGTCTCACGTCTTGTGTTTGTGAGAGCGTTGTTTCATGTCGGTAACTGTGCTTTGTTTTTGTGTTGTTCTGCGTTTGGATGTCCGTGTCTTCCCCCGGAACCTCATCCACTCATCGCAACCATCACAAGCATCACCACTTACCTTCGGCTTGATTCCCTGCAGTTCCTGGCCACCCTCTCCTGCTGCCAACTCACCACCACCATCTGGATTCCACACCGCCTTCCACCATCTTGGATTATCGTCTTCCCAGCGTTGTTTGTGATCCAGTTTGTTTTGTTTTTGTCCTTAATTAAACCTTGTTCATACTCGCACTTTTTTCCAGCTTCTCCTTCACCCAGTCGTCACAGATTGACTCTAGTCAGATTCTGAAGCTGTGATTCCAGTTCAACTATCTTTTTATGTCAGTTTTTCTGAAGGAAAGAGGCATATGAAACTGAGTTATTCCTTATAAATCCTTTAACTTTATTCCAAAGTATTTGCTGTAGACTGGTGACATACTGTAGGTCTGCGTATGTTTCTCAATACAAGGTACGCTGATTTTGGATGTGCATCCTCGGTAGTTGAAACTTTGTGCATTCGACTCGGGAGTGTGATGTCCGCGACGACGCAAATCAGGTAATTCTGCAAACAGCAGCATACTTGATAACTTCAGTCAGCTGACCATGGCTACAGCAATTTTCCTCTCTGTATATTTACAATAAAACGAAACAGGATATCAAATACCACTCCGTCCTTTTGTTTTCATTTAAACATAATAACAGCTGCAGAAATATACTTAGTTCAGGGATATGTGTATATATACAGCCATTACAATGAAACGATGATCGTGTGGAGCTCACCATCTCTGAGATTTTTAAATAGGCGCTGTCTTTATAAATACACCACAGATTTTAGTTTTAAACAACTACATTCTTGCCTGAAATACTTTTAAAATTACATTTCATGACACAATAACAGTAATATTTTGAAAATGATCCACATAAATGGTGGTTTAACTCAATCAATGCTGTGTGAACTCAACCAATCAGGATGCCACCCCCGAAAGTCCCGGAACTTTGAAAAAGTACCACCTCGCCAGCAGGAACTTTCTGAGGGGCATTTTTTTCACTTTATTTAGTTCCTGGTTCCTGCAGTGGAAACACACCAAGTACCAGGCCAAAGTCCCTAATTCCTGGGTAAAGTTCCTGTGGTGGAAACGCAGCAAAAGATAAGGAACAGTTATCAGCATCACAAAGAGCTGAAGATAAAGAAGTAGAAATTAAAATATAGTCAACTCACGAATAGGATTTATGAGTAGCAGAAAAGAAGGTGAAAGACTTAGCAGATGGATTTAATAAACGCCAACTATCCACCAATGAAGATGAGGTTACACATTGCCTAAGTTTGTCAGTGTGATTCCTTTGGTCCAGATCTATCTAGGATATGCGACATTACAGAATCCGCGTCTGCACAACTACTATTTCCAAATCTAAAAATGTTAGTAGATAGGTAGGTAGACAAAACAGAGAAATATGTAAGGTCAGGAGTACAAGGGGCATTAACTGAAATGAATACAATATTCATATTCTCCACTATTGTTTTTATTCAGTATGTGTTTTATGTTATTATGTTATTCTATCTTCTGTAATATTTAAAGTCCTCTGCATCAATATTAGGACACCCTTAGTTTTAGCATCCGAAGATAAATGAGATAACACTTAATAAATCTTATTATTACAAATGTGTACACCCTCTTCTTTCAATTGGGATTCTTGAACTTCTTGAACACTATATCAATCTTTTTTCATTGCAAAAAATTCCAGAAAACCTGTATGTTTATGTGGGCCATTTAGGCCATTAATATTACAACTTAGAATATTAAGGTCAGCCATAGGTATCAAAAAGAATTGCTGCATAATAAAACAAAACACAAATTTGAAAACAAAACCAGTTAAGTCTACCATCAAACCACCCCCCACCCCTACCCTTCCCATAGGTATTCAAAAAAAACATAAACACATTTCCATTAACTATGTCAGATCAAACCAAGAACAAAATTTGATCTGCCAGCACCCCTTAATATGATCTGTGGCGTCAACAAAAAACCTGCACACTACTGAAGCACCAACATTGGCCCCAAAGTCACATATTAACTAGATAGTATCTCTGTTGATAAAATAAAATAAAATAAAATAAATGAATAAATAAATAAAAAATAAAAAAATACATAAAATAAAATATAAATAAAAAATAAAATAAGACAGAAGGAATACAACTAAACAAATATAATACCACCATAATCAGTAAGCGATATTGCATGCTCAATGAAACTATTAACTCTAAGTTCAGAAGTAAACATTAGAGTGAACAGGGAAAGACAGTAGCCTAACCATTTAAAGCATCTCTTGTCCGATTAGATAGCAAATTTCCAACTTAAGTTCACTGAGAGTTGGTGGATGAATGGGATCTGAGAAAAACTCTTGCGTCTTCTGGGGAGTATAACAATTTGGGTTCACCTTGATTGAGTATGACCTTCAGTGTTGCAGGATAGAGAAGAAAATTCTGGAAACCTGCCTGTCTCATTTCCTTCCTAACTGGCGCGAATGCACTTCTTCTTTTTGCAGTGACCGGAGAAAAATCTGGAAGGAAAGACGAAAGATAATGGAGCCCAGTGAGAGTCTCACAGGATGCGTGATAGATTCTCAGTATGCCTGCTCCCCCACTGATATTTCTTAAAGGGACAATAAGTAACTTTTTAGGTATTTTATTATCTAAAATCAATATTTTTATTCATAAATATGCCCTCAATGGTGTACAAATACCTATGCCAATGTTTAAACTAATCCTCGTAAATGAAGAATTTATTATCTTTATATACATGGGACGGATAGGTCGACGGAGGCTTCCATGTAGTTCCACCATCTTGCAAAACTATAATAGCAGAGAGGGACAAAAAGTACTAAGCCAACGCTTTTCCACAACGCGTTTTCGGTCAGAGCCAGAAACGCAGGTGCAGAGCAGTGAGAGACGCTTGAAACTGCACCGGCAAGTTTAAAAGTCTGGATTGCATTCTTATTATGGACCATACATATGCCGCGCCACAGGAGAAGAAAACATCGTCGCCAAAACAGTCAAAAATAGAACGTAAAAGGAAACGTGACCGTAGATTACAGAAAACAAGAGTTAATGTCGGGGAAGCTTTTTCTAGGTGGAAAGAGCTAATGCTGGATAAAGATTTCAAAAGAGACGCTGAAGTGGCCTGTTTTCTTCTAGACAGGTAAGTCAGTGTTACAATCTATATTTTAATATTTTTTCTCTGCTTGGTTGTTATTATATAGATAGACGAACATTTATAGTTAAAAGTTAAACAGGCTATTTGATGAATAGCAGCTATTGAGCTTTTTGGTACATATCACCTACCGTAGATGCAACTTGCATTTGAAAAAGCGAGGTGCTGGAGAGCAAAATTAGTTCCCTGTCAAGGGAACTTCGAACTGCGTCCTCTGAAGGGACACTATGGGGAACACCTCGTCGTGACCCGTGTCTGAAGCATACTTTGAAAAACGCCAATGTGTTATGCTGATATCGATGGCATGCACGAGGACGGCTATGAGAGGATGCCCCCTGTAGAAGAGATGCTGGCTTGCTATCTCTCAGTGGGGGAACATCCTCTCTAAAATCTCCCTCTTTGCCATCTAAGCCCTTCCAGGATACATCCCGCTTAAATGGTAAATCATACGCAGCAGCAGAGCCTGAACAACAAAGGGGTCCTGGCCCATCTCGATCTGAGGATCGAAGATGGGCGCAGAAGGCTAGTGTCGTGGCTCGCGCTCCTCCCCCGCCTGACGGCAGGGGCAAGAGGAATCACGGGTCACGAAGAGGTAAGCAGGGTCTGAGGGATGTGATTCAGACGGAGCAGCGTTCTCATCCAGATCAGAGCGATACCTAGGAGTTCGTTTTTGGATGTTTTTAAATTCTGTTTCATTTCTCCCCTGCCTAATTCCCCTGTAGCCACCAGCGCTCCACCTGATCATGGTTAGGTGGAAGGTTTCTCACATAACAGTCTCCTATCCTGGACCTGTTATGTTTTTGGTTGGTCCTATTTTCATAGTGACCACCTTACTTACGGTCAGGACCAAAAGGGGGCGCCCCGTAAAGCGGGACTCCAGTACAGGAGGGTGGGTGAGTATGTAACCCTTTCTGCTTATGGGTGTTATGTTGCTGGTGGTTATGTCTTCTAACAGACTCTGTGAGTTTCCTTTACAGTGCTCAGTTCCAGCCTTGTGCTCTGGCCACGATCACACGCTTTCGGCAGGCGGCCGTGCCGCGTGGGTTCACCCCCCCAGGGCGCGACACCCACCGCGGAGCGAGTTCCACGTCCGGGAAGCAAGCGCTCTGCGGTTGCTCGTCCCACACCCCTCCCGAGGAGCCTGGCTGATTGTCAGAACTGGCACAGCACTGCAGGGAATTTCATGGATATCCGGCCAGGTCACCGTGAGGGGCTGCCTGGCCGCTTGGCGCATCCGGGGAGGTGGTAGTTACGGAGTCCTTCTGTATGTACTGCCTCAGGTGATGCTCCCGCTTGAGGGTTGGAGCTCGCCTCTCCCGTGCGATCCAGCACCTCTGCGATGCTTAGGAACCTTTCTGTACACACGCTGAGCCTGTGTACTGTCTCAAAACCACATGGTGGTCAGTGTGCACGTGAACACTTTGCGCACGGTCTCAAATCCACGTAAGTGGTAAGTGTGCACGCAAGGCTCTGCGCACTTTCTAAAATCCTGTACGGTAAAGGTTACGCGCTCCGCTTTGTTCCCTTTCATAAGATGATTAGCCCCGAGGTTTCTTGGGCTTCATTCAACCAGTGTGTATTTGTTATACGCCCCAAGCATCGCTTCCCTCAACATGAGGGGCTGTGTGGACTCCCGCATATTGTGGTTTTTTCAGATAGTAGGCTTCACCAGGCCTCTCTGATGGTGAGCTCCCACATACTGTGGTTGCCAGGTAGTAGGCCTCACCAGGCCTCCCTGGAGATTTAGCTCCCACATACTGTGCGTTTCCACTAAATAGCATATTGTGGTTTTCAGATAGTAGGCTTCACCAGGTCTCTCTGAAGGCGAGCTCCGACATACTGTGGTTGTCAGGTAGTAGGCCTCACCAGGCCTCCCTGGAGATTTAGCTCCCACATGCTGTGCGTTTCCACTAAAAAAAAAAAAAAAAAAAAAAAAAAAAAAAACAAGCTCCCACGGTTTGTGGTTGTCAGGTAGTAGGCCTCACCAGGCCTCCCTGGAGTCGAGTTCCATATTACCTTCCACTGAGGTGGTTATCTGGTAACAAGGTAGTAGGCCTCTCTATGCCTCTCTGTAGGTGAACTCCCACATATTGTGGTTATCAGATAGTAGGCTTCACAGGTCTCTCTGAAGGTGAGCTCCCACATACAGTGGTTGTCAGGTAACTTTTCTGTACACACGCTAAGCCTGTGTACTTTCTCAAAACCACATGTGCCACAAGAGCCCCTCCTTTGTGACAGGCAAGACTTGGTAATAAACAGTGCTAAGTTCTTAGCTGTATCCCTTTAAAGGAATCTTTCGTGATTCCAAGCCTTCAGCTCTACCCCAGGCCGAGGCCCTTCAGGTAAGTTGGGTATGTAGCTTAGGCCTTTGGCCATAAGGGATAATGTCATGGACAGCCTTCGAACCGTCCCAGGGGCGACTCCCGGTGAAATGGTAGAGTTGGTACTTAGTGTTTGCCATGATTCTGGCCTGCACTCCCCTCAGCATGGCGGCGTGGGTATACTGTTCCCCATAGTGTCCCTTCAGAGGACGCAGTTCGAAGTTCCCTTGACAGGAAACGTCTCAGGTTACGAATGTAACCATGGTTCCCTGAGAGGGAACGAGACACTGCGTCCTCTAGCTCCCTGCCATGCTTCGGACGCAAGCTTCACGAAGAAGATAAGTGACGGGTCCTACGGGCGCGTATTTATAGTCGCTCCGGTAGCGACGTCAGAGGCTGTCGCCGGCCAACACATTGGCGTTTTTCAAAGTATGCTTCAGACACGGGTCACGACGAGGTGTTCCCCATAGTGTCCCTTCAGAAGACGCAGTGTCTCGTTCCCTCTCAGGGAACCATGGTTACATTCGTAACCTGAGACGTTTTATGCAAAATACAATTTCACCACTAGATGGGAGTAATTCCTATTTACAGTCCCTTTAAGTTTCTCATTTTGGATTTTAACTCTCTTCTTGTTTCCGTTATCAATTTTGCTTATCCAGCCCAAACTGCATGAGCTGTAATTGGCTCCATCATTAATGCATGCAAATTAGAAGCTAATCTATGGACATTTCAGAGGACTGGGCTCGCCACATTGGCAAAAAACTAAAATAAATAAATAAATACATAATTCACAGAACAACCTCTGCTCTATGAGTAACACAATTAGTGTATTTACTGTAAAAATTGCTAATTAAAGTTAAGAGAAAGGCTGTCTGAATTATGGAAAATTGGTGGAATTGAGCAAACATTTGATGAGGTCAGTGGAGAGTTGAATGGACAAACCCCTGGTGAATAAAGAAAAACAGTTCACAGGCTAATGACTATGCATCTGTGAAACCATTTAATGCTGGGTATCAAAAGAGTACAAATACCTCTTAAAGGAGCTTTGACATTTTAGGACACATTCATGTATAAACAATTGATACTGACCTTATTCAATATAGTAAATAGGGGTGAGATAATAGAAATATGGGAAGGAATGTCACTTTTAGCCTATGTCTGTGTGTTCCATAGGACCCTTATATTTAAAGACCCCTTGTGGTAAAAATCAAGTTTTTAACATTATTTACATATCTGTCTGGTGTTTTTAGTATGCTTAAAAACAATGTGCAAACTCATCAATCAACACTGTTGCTGAGCATTTTCTATTTAAAACTGCATTGTACCAAAGACAATCTGAAAAATACAGTTTGAAATCGCCCCTGGTTATAAGGGGAATAAGGATGCTCATATTGACCGTTTAACCATTAACCGACGGTAAGAATTTTAACCAACTAAATGTTCAAATTTGGTGGAAGAAAACAGTGCTATAAGAGTCATTTGTTTACTCATGGGTGCATGCCTAGGCTATAAAGACATATTTCGCTGAGCAAGTACCTGCGTACTGATGTAGTTCAGTAAATGCACCTCAATGGCAAGTGGCAATATTGGATAAATGGTTACCAGAGAGTAAATCCCTCGAATGGATTATTATAGCCTGAAAAAAAGTGTGCAATGGGCGCTCCCCTTTTTATCACTGGAAAGCAGTCGCTTATTTTTCTGTAGGCTTGTATATCGCTATATAATAAAGTTAATAAAAAGTAATAAAAGAACCTTTACACTGCACAATTAATCTCTTATTTACATCATGTCTACACTTTCTTTATTTTAATGAGAATTTGCGAATGTCTCAGCAGAACTGAAGGAAACAGGTATTTTGGATGGTAAAATTATTGTAACTTTACCACCTCTGAATAGCCACTGCTTTAGTGAAATCAACAGATATGTCTGTGATGTGCTATATTGTGATGGTGTTTTTGCTGCGGTCTAACAGGTAGCAGGCAGTGCTCCAGTCTATCCATATATAACAAGTCCACATGTTACTTAAAAAAATTAAAAAATAAATAAACTAGACCGGCTGTACACTGAGCTTGGCTTGCTATTTAGTTTTATATCTCACTGGAAGATCAAGAGCGGTATGCCTATCTTTCTAAGTTCATTTGGATTCAGTGTATGCTTTAGTTTGGTCATCTTAATTGGACAATTATTTAATTTATAGGTTATATATTTAGTGTAGGCCTATTTGTTTTGTCCTTCTTTTTATTTATATTATTTTATTCAGATTTTCTCTGTTTTCAGAAGCACTGCTGATGCATGATAATTTGAAGATGTGCAAATCCAATTTTTGTTGTTGCTTTGTATGCTCCTATTTGCACTTTAAAATTAAATATTTGTTTTGTATTTTTATGTGTCATCACAGATACTTGTCCATTATAATTTAATTGAATACTAATTAATAGGGGTGGAACAATACATGTATTTGTACCGAACTGTCAATGCAACGCTGTTTGATAACCAGCCGCAAGCAGAAGAGCAGCGAATGCCGATTTGACCACTTAAAAAGAAAAAAGCCCACTAGACAGTGACCATGTGCTGATTCTAAATGTGTCTCTCACAGACTTTAACAGGAGTATACTTTAAAGGCTTGTGCACTCAATCATTCTTCTTTTTGGACATTCTTCTTTTGGACTTTTGGACATTGGACACTGCTTCACTGACCTATTTCAGGACATTTTATCCTCCAACCCATTGTGGCCATCTGAGATCTCTGAACGCAGAGATGAACAATGGCCACCTGAATAACCACCCGAGGCGACGGAACAAGAAACACTGTGGGAAATGCGCTGGGATTCACAACAGACTTAGGAAAAGAGCTCACAGTCCTTCTCTACCGAGCATTCTGCTCGCCCAACGTCCAGTCTCTGGAGAATAAGATGGATAATAATAATAATAATTCCTTAAATTTATATAGCGCTTTTCTAGACACTCAAAGCGCTTACATAGTCAGGGGGTATCTCCTCATCCACCACCAGTGTGCAGCATCCACCTGGATGATGCGACGGCAGCCATAGTGCGCCAGAACGCCCACCACACACCAGCTTACTGGTGGAGAGGAGATGGATTAATGAAGCCAATCAGCAGATATGGGGATTGTTAGGAGGCCATGATGGTCAGAGGCCAATAGGCGAATTGAGCCAGGATCCCGAGGTCACACCTCTACTCTTTTCGAAAGACATCCTGGGATTTTTAATGACCACAGAGTCAGGACCTCGGTTTAACGTCTCATCCGAAGGATGATGAAGGAAGGATGGATGATGTTAGAGCCAGGATAAGTTTCCAGTTGGACTGTAACATACTTTTTTTTGTTAGAAACATGGCTCACGCTCTTGGTCCCGGACACTGCTGTAACACCGTCTGAAAACTTCTCTGTTTTTAGGATGGACAGGACAGCCAATGCCGGTAAATCCAAAGGTGGAGGAGTGTGTTTCATGATTAACAAGAAATGGTGTGACCCCAGGAATATCTCCACTCCTGCTTGCCTCATCTGGAACGTTTATCCATTATCTGCCAGCCATTCTATCTGCGCCGGGAGTTTTCATCAATCATCGTTACTGCTGTTTACATCCCACCACAAGCAGACACCGGTTTGGCTTTGTCTGAGCTTCACGATGCGCTCAGCGGCAACATCAACAAACATCCTGATGCTGCTATTATCATCGCTGGGGAATTAAACAAAGCCAACCTCAGGCAAGTTACGCCATTTTTTTCACACCGAAATATAAACAAAGGCTCGTTCAAGATCCCCCGGTACATAGGGTGGTGATGCGATGGTCCGCCCACTCAGAAGCCATGTTACAGGCAGCTCTTGATGACGTAGACTGGGACATGTTTCGGGCAAGTTCATCTGACATCAGCGAGTTCAAAGATGTAGCATTAAGCTTTGTAAACACGCTAGCTGAGCAAGCTTCGGATAAAATAACTATAAGGACCCTCTCAAATCAGAAACCATGGGTGGACAAAACAAGCCGTGGAGTAGTAAACAAATGCACTGCTGCTTACAATGCCGCTCATCTGTAGGGAAACATGAGCGAGTACAAAGCATCGTGCTATGCTCTCCGACGCACAGTAAGAGCCACCAAACACAGATACAGGGAACGCATAGAGTAACATTTCCAGCTAAATGTCTCCCGACGCATGTGGCAAGGACTAAAGACCATATGTGCCTTTGGGAACAAATTCTATGCAGAGGTGAGAGCAGATCCGTCGCTGACTGATGAGCTAATCACTTTCTAAGGCTGCTTTGAAAAGCAATCTAACCAGCGCGAGTCTGTCAATCAGTGCGTCAGGAAGCAGCAGCCAGAGCAGCGATCATGATCTGATCACTGTGTCGGAGGACGAGGTTCGGAGGGTACTAAATCGAGTGAATGTAAGGAAAGCAGCCAGACCTGGTGGGACTTCTGGACGTGTTCTGCGGTCCTGTGCTGATCAGCTCACTGGTTTGTTAACATCCATTTTTAAAGAGTCTCTTGCAACATCTGTGGTTCCCACCTCATTCAAAAAAATATGTAATTATCCCTGTGCCTAAGAACAATAAACCCTTTTGTCTGAATGACTATCATCCAGTTGCCCTCTCATCAATAGTCATGAAGGTCTTCGAGGGACTGGTTAAAAACGTCATCTGCTCCGCCATCCTGGATACTTTAGACCCTCTTCAGTCACACAAACAGATCCACTGATGATGCCATCTCTCACATACTGCACTCTTCTCTCACACTCATTGACAGTAATAACGGGAACGTAAGAACGGGAATGTAAGGCTGCGCATCTCCGGGGTCTGCTTTCTCAGGACATCTACCTCAAACACTGCAAAAGCAGAGCTGTTAAAATCATCAAGGACTCTATCCACCCCAGTAACCATCTTTTTACTTTGCTGCGTAAGTATAAGTAAGATATTCATCAATCTCTGCCTCACATCGACATAGTGACAGTGTCAACCTTTTGTACAACACATTGTACATCCCTGTGTATCTTAATATTTAAGACTACAGTTTACTTTCATGTACATTATTTTGCGTTCTATATTTACAATACATATTTTTTACATGTTATTCTTATATTTTTACTGTTTACTTTTATTTCATTCTTTCTTAGCTATATTTGTGTATATTTCATCTGTGTTGTATTCTTTAAAAATTGCACTGTCCATGGAGTGGACCTGACTCACATTTCACTGCTGGTTATATATGCTCTATATAATTGTGAATCAATTGTTTGTGAAATGGAGCTTTGTGCTTGTATATCCTACCTCTCTCATTCGGCACTACTCCAAATATTCCATAATATTTCCATATTTGCAATGTCACATATCTGAATGCTAAACTATTATTTATTATGCAAATTTTAGGCTTTGTGTTTCAGTCACATTCCAACAGTGACACAGAGGCAGGTGCGCAGATGTTTGGTTCACTCTATTTCATTTTGATAAAGAGCCAACTGCTGGAACTGATGTGTTTTGTGTGGATGTATTTCGCGATGATTTGACAATGTTGTGATAACTAGGCTTTACCAACTTTGTAACTCGTTACCCCCTGAACACTGGACATAGCAGACATATGTAGTGAATACAAGAAGCTATCAATCAAGAAGGAATCAGGATTATGAGTTAGTTTTCATTTTTAGTTTTTGATTAATCACTTGGATTAATCATTCATTTTGACAGCACTAATGTTTATTGTATATAGACAACCATACAAAAGTAATTGTTACTAAGCCTGCACCAATGTTCTTGTCCATTGCCCTCGCAGATTCCTGCAGCTAAGCTTGGATGTACATTTACATTCCATTAAAGGTTATTCATGACATGCCTCTGAAGTTTGACTTTTTGCACCATAACAATACTTATTGGCAACTAGGTGTGACGATCGCGATCCAGTGAAAAACAGGGAGAGAGAGAGATCCAATTGCACGTATGTTTTATTGGAGTAATCCAAATCGTAGTCAAAACAAGCCAGGGTCAAAACCAGAATGCAGTACAAAAACAAACAAACAAAGAAGGAACAGGAAAGGGAACAGGAATGGGAACTCAGAATACGAGGAATCTCTGAGGACGAGAAGACTGGGATCACGAAAGGAAATGATTCCATACAGACAACAGGAAAGGACTGGTAAATATAGGGATGCTAATGACAATTAAGTGAAGGCACCTGGTGCAATTAGCAGGAGTGCAATTACTGTGATGAAGGGACAAGGCTAGTGGGAATTTTAGTGCCTATGGTGAGGTGCCTAAGGGGAAGTGAGCCCACTAGTGGACACCCAGGGAAACAGAGACCAGACAGCGTGACAACTAGTCATCATATCTCTAGCTCTTTAATGTATTTGCATTATACTAAAATGCATTAATTTTCAGTGGGCATATATTCGGCTGAAGCAGGTAGCCTAGTGCATCCCAAATTTTTCAACATGAACATTTTAATATAACATTATAGTCATTATGGCCTTTAGAAACATGTTTTTTTGAGGAGGTGGGGTAGTGCACAATAGGCCCCTGTGGCGCGGCCTAAGCTTTTGTTCTTAATGGGATTTTTTCCCTTACATTACTTTTACTTTTATACTTTAAGTAGTTTTTTAAACCAGTACTTTTACACTTTTACTTAAGTAAAAAGCTAGAGTTGATACTTCAACTTCTACAAAAGTCTTTTTAAACTTCTACTTGAGTAATGAATGCCAATACGTTTGACACCACTGGTGTGTGTGACAATTCAATAAAATTAACTTCATTAATCCCAGGGGGAAATCTCGGGCCTTGAGTCTCGGGCCGGCAGGAATTGTTAGGTGGGGGGAGTGAATGTACAGCGCTCTCTCCTCCCTCAATACCATGACTGAGGTGCCCCTGAGCAAGTCCCCTAACCCCCAATTGCTCCATGGGCATTGCAGCATAAATGGCTGTTGACTGCTCTGGGTGTGTGTTCACGGTGTGTGTGTGTTCACTGCTGCGTGTGTGCACTTTGGATGGGTTAAATGCAGAGCACAAATTCCAAGTACGGGTCACCATACTTGGCTGTATGTCACATTACTTTCACTTTCACTGTCTGTTCAAAATAAATGAAAAGAAACCAACCGAGTCGTATCAAAATCATATTGAACAGTGACCTCTGAAGTGAGGTACATACCAAACTGTGACATCTGTATACTGTTCCACACTTATTCATTTATTTTTTTTCTAATTTGATCAGTTAACTGTTAATGTTTGGTTAACAACCAGGTGTTGTCTTCAGGAAAATTAACCAAAATGAGTATCCCTAAAGGGGATCTTTTCTGAATTAATGCACTCATGGATTCACTCTTCGATATCCATTTAACCAATATTGCCACTTGCCATTATGAAGCATTTACTACTTCAGTTAACTGAAAGTGGAATAAAGTGGAGCTGGTGCAATTGAGATGTAGGATCTTAGAATGAATCAAACATGATCAGAACTGAAACTACCCAATAATCTGAATTCAAGGAGACCCAAAAGTCAACACGGACGACCCTCTTCAGTCACACAAACACATTTTGGCACATTTTGTGTAATCCACATGGGGTTCACAGCATCATATTTGAAAAATTTACTTCAGCTAGAAAATAGATTTTAATTTTGGCACACTGTTTACACTATATATTGTTGATATGGCAACTAGCATGCTGTACATTTTTTGCTTATACAATATGTAAAGCACGTAATAGCATTACACACTCTTTAAAAATCAAGGTGGTTCATGATGCCATAGAAGAACCTTTTTGTCTAAATGCTTCCATAAAGAACATTTAACATCTTAAGATTATTAAAAGGTAAGTAAAAGATGTTTTTTTTTAAGAATCTTTGACTGAATGGTTCTTTGTGGAACTAAAAATGATTCTTCTTTGGCATCGCTGTGAAAAACTTTTTTAGTTTTTAAGAGTCTAGTTTGTGCAAAGCGCTCCCCTACCAAAAGACAAATAATCCAAAACACAGCACATTATGACTCAAAAGAAAAACCTGTGATTTTCCACACAGGAAAGAAAGCTAAAACTAGACTCCATCTTGTGACCTTTTGACCTCCTCTTCACAGGACTGAATTCTTTACCTCTTTTGGAATGGCACAGACTGCCTGTACATATAAAAAATCCATAAGGTCATCTGAAAATTATGCTAAGAGGCATTATAATCAACTATATTGAATAATTCCATATAATGTCTATAACCCATGTTTGGCTATTATGCTATTAATATGCAAATTATAATCCAAATTATGAATAACAACTAAATAGTTTATACATTGATATTTGAGTTTGGTATGTGTGAATGATAATTCATGTCTAAAATCCTAATATCAATAATTTATTGGTAAAATGTATCATTTTCATTAAAATAAAGTCTAAAATATACTCTGCAAGATTAAAAAAGATAACATGTTAATTGATGAATGGGTGATTGCACACTTTTTTGTGGACCATAGACTCAGAAACAAAGAGAGAATGGCTCTTCGCTAATGATGTTAAACTTTCATGTGTATGTGCTACATGAACTCAGGCTCTAGCATATTCTTTCACCAGAAGAAAGGGGTCTAGAGGACGCGCAGACGGGGAAAAAGAGCTGGCGCGCTCGTGAGACTCGGAAAACGCGGATTTCGAACGCCGTTGCCTAGCATCCATCTGGCAAATCTCCGCTCTCTACCTAACAAAATGGACGAACTGCTTCTGCTCTCTTGGACAAATAAGGATTTCTCTCATTCTGCTGCTCTGTGTTTCATGGAAACTTGGCTGAATGAAAACATACCGGACAGCGCGATCCATCTGCTGGACTTTCAGCTGTTCAGAGCGGGTCGCGAAGCAGAATCAATGGGGAAATCGCGTGGCGGCGGGACATGCTTTTACATCAATGAACGGTGGTGTACAGATGTAACTGTGTTAAAGAAGACGTGTTGCTCAAATCTCGAAACACTCTTCATTAATTGCAAGCCGTTCTATCCGCCGCGGGAGTTTCACTCGTTCATTCTGGTCAGTGTTTACATTCCTCCGCAAGCGCACGTGAGCTCAGCTTTACAGAAACTCGCTGATCAGATCACAGAGACAGAGCAACAACACCCAGACTCCATTTTAATCATTCTTGGGGACTTTAATAAAGAGAATCTCTCCCGTGAACTGCCAAAATACAGACAGCATGTTACATGTCCCACCAGAGACAGTAATACAGTATTGTTCAAAATAATAGCAGTACAATGTGACTAACCAGAATAATCAAGGTTTTTCGTATATTTTTTTATTGCTACGTGGCAAACAAGTTACCAGAAGGTTCAGTAGATTCTCAGAAAACAAATGAGACCCAGCATTCATGATATGCACGCTCTTAAGGCTGTGCAATTGGGCAATTAGTTGAATTAGTTGAAAGGGGTGTGTTCAAAAAAATAGCAGTGTGGCATTCAATCACTGAGGTCATCAATTTTGTGAAGAAACAGGTGTGAATCAGGTGGCCCCTATTTAAGGATGAAGCCAACACTTGTTGAACATGCATTTGAAAGCTGAGGAAAATGGGTCGTTCAAGACATTGTTCAGAAGAACAGCGTACTTTGATTAAAAAGTTGATTAGAGAGGGGAAAACCTATAAAGAGGTGCAAAAAATGATAGGCTGTTCAGCTAAAATGATCTCCAATGCCTTAAAATGGAGAGCAAAACCAGAGAGACGTGGAAGAAAACGGAAGACAACCATCAAAATGGATAGAAGAATAACCAGAATGGCAAAGGCTCAGCCAATGATCACCTCCAGGATGATCAAAGACAGTCTGGAGTTACCTGTAAGTACTGTGACAGTTAGAAGACGTCTGTGTGAAGCTAATCTATTTTCAAGAATCCCCCGCAAAGTCCCTCTGTTAAAAAAAAGGCATGTGCAGAAGAGGTTACAATTTGCCAAAGAACACATCAACTGGCCTAAAGAGAAATGGAGGAGCATTTTGTGGACTGATGAGAGTAAAATTGTTCTTTTTGGGTCCAAGGGCCACAGGCAGTTTGTGAGACGACCCCCAAACTCTGAATTCAAGCCACAGTACACAGTGAAGACAGTGAAGCATGGAGGTGCAAGCATCATGATATGGGCATGTTTCTCCTACTATGGTGTTGGGCCTATTTATCGCATACCAGGGATCATGGATCAGTTTGCATATGTTAAAATACTTGAAGAGGTCATGTTGCCCTATGCTGAAGAGGACATGCCCTTGAAATGGTTGTTTCAACAAGACAATGACCCAAAACACACTAGTAAACGGGCAAAGTCTTGGTTCCAAACCAACAAAATTAATGTTATGGAGTGGCCAGCCCAATCTCCAGACCTTAATCCAATTGAGAACTTGTGGGGTGATATCAAAAATGCTGTTTCTGAAGCAAAACCAAGAAATGTGAATGAATTGTGGAATGTTGTTAAAGAATCATGGAGTGGAATAACAGCTGAGAGGTGCCACAAGTTGGTTGACTCCATGCCACACAGATGTCAAGCAGTTTTAAAAAACTGTGGTCATACAACTAAATATTAGTTTAGTGATTCACAGGATTGCTAAATCCCAGAAAAAAAAAAATGTTTGTACAAAATAGTTTTGAGTTTGTACAGTCAAAGGTAGACACTGCTATTTTTTTGAACAAACCCCTTTCAACTAATTGCCCAATTGCACAGCCTTAAGAGCGTGCATATCATGAATGCTGGGTCTTGTTTGTTTTCTGACAATCTACTGAACCTACTGGTAACTTGTTTGCCACGTAGCAATAAAAAATATACTAAAAACCTTGATTATTCTGGTTAGTCACATTGTACTGCTATTATTTTGAACAATACTGTATATTGGATCACTGTTACACAACAATAAAGGATGCATTTCACTCTGTTCCACGAGCAGCTTTGGGACGTTCTGATCACCTTCTGGTTCATCTTATACCGTCCTACAGGCAGAAACTAAAATCAGCTAAACCTATATCAAGGACTGTAAAAAGATGGACTAATGAAGCAGAGCAGGATTTACAATCTTGTTTTGACCTCACTGATTGGAGTGTTTTTGAAGCTGCTGCCACCGATCTGGATGAACTCACAGAGGCCGTAACATCATATATCAGTTTCTGTGAGGATATGTGTATTCCTACAAAGACTCAACTAAATTACAACAATGACAAACCGTGGTTCACTGCAAAACTCAGACAGCTCCGTCAGACCAAAGACGATGCTTACATGAAGGGGGACAATGTCCTGTATAAACAGGCTAAATACGCACTGGAAAAAGAGATCAAAGTGGCAAAGATGAATTATTCTGAAAAAATAAGGACTCAGTTCACTTCCAACGACTCCGCATCAGTGTGGAAAAGTCTAAAGATCACCAATAACAAGACACCACCCCCCAGCACTGTGGAGAATCAACGACTGGCAGACGATCTGAACGAGTTTTACTGCAGGTTTGAAAGAACACCCATCACCTGCCCTGAACGCCTCCCCACACAACCATTCACACCATTCACAACTCCTGCAACCAGCCCTGAATGCCTCTCCAAACAACCGTTCACACCACTCACAACTCCTGGAACCCTCCCTGAACACATCTCCAATCAAGCACTCTCACCAATAACACCTCCTGCATCCACCCTCTCCCCCACACCTGCAATTCAGATCAGCGAGGATGTGGTGCGCCAGGTCTTCTGGAAGCAGAAAAGGAAAAATTGTGTCAGATTGTGTTACACCAGCCTGTCTGAAATCCTGTGCTGACCAGCTGCCTCCCATCTTCACACAGATCTTCAACAGATCGCTGGAACTGTGCGAAGTCCCTTCATGCTTCAAACGCTCCACCATCATCCCCATCCCAAAAAAATCCAAGATTACAGGACTATATGACTACAGGCCTGTGGCTCTAATGTCTGTAGTCATGAAGTCATTTGAAAAACTGATGCTGGCCCACCTGAAGGACATAACTGGTCCCTTGCTAGATCCTCTTCAGTTTGCCTACAGAGCAAACAGGTCTGTAGACGATGCAGTAAACATCGTACTGCATTATGTTCTGCAACACCTAGACAGACCGGGGAATTATGTGAGGATCCTGTTTGTGGACTTCAGCTCTGCCTTCAACACGATCATCCCCAACTAGGCTTGGGTGGTATCCAAATTTTGATACGTCAAACCTCCTCCCTATTTTACCTCGGTATACGTTATTACCGTGAATAACTAAAAAATGATGATGTAAGGCTGAGACAGCATCACCAAACTGTTGGCTTGTGCCTAAACCATTCATAAACTGAATAACAAACACTAATACTGAAACAATAACAAAATGACATGCACAACAATATTAACAACTTTTATTAGCAACAAATAGCAATAGTCAAACAGAATTAAATTAACATAAACCTACAGAACAGTTTTTGCGCGCACAAATCAATAAAATCCCTAGTGGTGTGCACTGAAAGTCGAACTTTTGAATATTCGTTCTGCTCTAATTATTCGATAAATAAAAATGATATTCGAATTTCGACATATTTTTGCTTGCCATAAAAAAAGAAAAGAAAAAAAAAAGTCCACAATAAAACCTAATTCGGTCAATTTCTGTGATTCTTCACGGCATATTTGAAGATGTATGCAAGCAAAAATAATATGCCATGGAGAATCACAGAAAGTGACCGCATTCCAGAACATTGTTGCGGCATCTCTCAAGCAAAAAAATAAATAAACACAGCTAACTTGGAGAATGCAGTGAAAACTACTCTTCTCGCATCTGCCCTAGACCCTCGGCACAAACATCTCCGGTTTCTCGATGAAAACATGAGAGAAGTAAGAAAAAAAAAAACTTTTTTGAACATTATCAGAACATTTTCCTTGATTCGAGTGGTGCTGATGCAGCCGCTGCCACCAACGATGAAGAGGATGCAATGTCCACTCGTCGGAAAAGACTAAGCCAGTTCTTCAGCAATGATTACAGAGAGTCCAGCCGAGACAAGTGGCAACAGTTCTTGCTGGAGCCATGAATTCCACCAGATGAGGATCCCATTCAGTGGTGAAACGAAAACACGAACCGCTTCACAAAACTTATTCGCTTAGCACACCGTTATCTGTGAGTCCCGCAAAACGTCTGTGCTGTCAGAGCGCGTTTTCTCCGCGGTCTGCCTTGTTGTTAACAGACTAAGGAGCCGACTTTCCCCCGATCATGTTTACATGCCCGTATTTCTTAACAAGAACATGTACAACAATAGGGAAAAAAAGCAAAAAATATTTGCTGACAGTTTCAAAGTTAAGTGTAAGCTACATTCTCTACAATAGCCTAACGTTCTTTACGTTTTTCTTTGTTCATTTTTTTTTTTTGCTTTGAATCTGTACTTTTTTTGTTTGCACGCATTGTTAAAGGTTTTCAGCTACAAAACACGATGTGTAATGTTCAAGCTTATTGTGTGTAAGCTTGTTCAAAAATTGACAGGAACAATAAATGTTGCTGAAAAATAACGTCTGTCTCAGTAAACTTAATTTACATAAATGAATATTCGTTTTTTGTGAGCTCAAAATTATTCGAATGTGATATTTTTATATATATATATATATATATATATATATATATATATATATATATATATATATATAAAAATAGCCTCTCCGAGACCAGGTCACTCGGTGCGGAGCTCACCATCTTTCCCCCTCTCTCTGTTTCTCCTCGTCTCGTCACGCGATGACAACCGCGCATACGCATTTTAGGCATTAAATAAATTATATTTAATCCTTGTCTTCTATATAAGTGCATTTTTTTTTTATTGACGGTATGAAGGTATTGAAACTGATACTGTTGCTATTTTTAGATCCCTCGGTACACCATATTACCGTATTACCGCCCAAGCCTATCCCCAACCTCCTCTTGCCCAAACTAACTCAGCTCTCCGTGCCCACCTCCATCTGTCAGTGGATCAACAGCTTCCTGACAGACAGGCAGCAGCTAGTGAGGCTGGGTAAATACACATCCAGTACCCTTACAATCAGCACCAGAGCTCCCCAGGGCTGCGTTCTCTCCCCACTGCTCTTCTCCCTGTACACTAATGATTGCACGTCTAAGGACCCCTCTGTCAAGCTCCTGAAGTTTGCAGACGACACCACACTCATCGGCCTCATTCAGGACGGTGACGAGTCTGCTTACAGACAGGAGGTTAAAGAGTTGGCTGTCTGGTGCACTCTCAACAACCTGGAGCTTAACACGCTAAAAACAGTGGAGATGATCGTGGACTTCAGGAAAAAACCCCCTGCACTTTCCCCACTCACCATCATGAACAGCACTGTGACTGCAGTGGAGTCATTCTGGTTCCTGGGCACCACTATCTCTCAGGACCTGAAGTGGGACATTCACATTGACTCCATTGTGAAAAAGGCCCAACAGAGGTTGTACTTCCTTCGCCAGCTGAGGAAGGTTAACCTGCCACAGGAGCTGCTGAAACAGTTCTACTCCACCATCATTGAATCCATCCTCTGCACTTCAGTAACTGTCTGGTTCAGCTCAGCCTCTAAATCTGACCTCAGAAGACTACAGAGGGTAGTCCGGACTGCTGAGCGAATCATCGGTACAACCCTCCCATCTATTCAAGAACTGTACTTATCCAGAGTGAGCAAAAGGGCTGTTAAAATCACTCTGGACCCCTCACATCCAGCACACTCCCTCTTTGAACTGTTGCCATCTGATCGACGCTACAGAGCTCTGAGCACCAGAACGACCAGACACAGGACAAGTTTCTTCCCTCAGGCAATCCATCTTATGAACAGCTGATAATAACTGTGGAACACAGTACACTATTTATATTTATATACATACACTTATTTATCTAACACACATACTTAGCGTACACTTACATTTTTGCACATAATATACATGTACAGTATTGTTCAAAATAATAGCAGTACAATGTGACTAACCAGAATAATCAAGGTTTTTCGTATATTTTTTTATTGCTACGTGGCAAACAAGTTACCAGTAGGTTCAGTAGATTCTCAGAAAACAAATGAGACCCAGCATTCATGATATGCACGCTCTTAAGGCTGTGCAATTGGGCAATTAGTTGACTTAGTTGAAAGGGGTGTGTTCAAAAAAATAGCAGTGTGGCATTCAATCACTGAGGTCATCAATTTTGTGAAGAAACAGGTGTGAATCAGGTGGCCCCTATTTAAGGATGAAGCCAACACTTGTTGAACATGCATTTGAAAGCTGAGGAAAATGGGTCGTTCAAGACATTGTTCAGAAGAACAGCGTACTTTGATTAAAAAGTTGATTAGAGAGGGGAAAACCTATAAAGAGGTGCAAAAAATGATAGGCTGTTCAGCTAAAATGATCTCCAATGCCTTAAAATGGAGAGCAAAACCAGAGAGACGTGGAAGAAAACGGAAGACGACCATCAAAATGGATAGAAGAATAACCAGAATGGCAAAGGCTCAGCCAATGATCACCTCCAGGATGATCAAAGACAGTCTGGAGTTACCTGTAAGTACTGTGACAGTTAGAAGACGTCTGTGTGAAGCTAATCTATTTTCAAGAATCCCCCGCAAAGTCCCTCTGTTAAAAAAAAGGCATGTGCAGAAGAGGTTACAATTTGCCAAAGAACACATCAACTGGCCTAAAGAGAAATGGAGGAACATTTTGTGGACTGATGAGAGTAAAATTGTTCTTTTTGGGTCCAAGGGCCACAAGCAGTTTGTGAGACGACCCCCAAACTCTGAATTCAAGCCACAGTACACAGTGAAGACAGTGAAGCATGGAGGTGCAAGCATCATGATATGGGCATGTTTCTCCTACTATGGTGTTGGGCCTATTTATCGCATACCAGGGATCATGGATCAGTTTGCATATGTTAAAATACTTGAAGAGGTCATGTTGCCTTATGCTGAAGAGGACATGCCCTTGAAATGGTTGTTTCAACAAGACAATGACCCAAAACACACTAGTAAACGGGCAAAGTCTTGGTTCCAAACCATCAAAATTAATGTTATGGAGTGGCCAGCCCAATCTCCAGACCTTAATCCAATTGAGAACTTGTGGGGTGATATCAAAAATGCTGTTTCTGAAGCAAAACCAAGAAATCTGAATGAATTGTGGAATGTTGTTAAAGAATCATGGAGTAGAATAACAGCTGAGAGGTGCCACAAGTTGGTTGACTCCATGCCACACAGATGTCAAGCAGTTTTAAAAAACTGTGGTCATACAACTAAATATTAGTTTAGTGATTCACATGATTGCTAAATCCCAGAAAAAAAAAATGTTTGTACAAAATAGTTTTGAGTTTGTACAGTCAAAGGTAGACACTGCTATTTTTTTGAACACACCCCTTTCAACTAATTGCCCAATTGCACAGCCTTAAGAGCGTGCATATCATGAATGCTGGGTCTCATTTGTTTTCTGAGAATCTACTGAACCTACTGGTCACTTGTTTGCCACATAGCAATAAAAAATATACTAAAAACCTTGATTATTCTGGTTAGTCACATTGTACTGCTATTATTTTGAACAATACTGTACATACATAAATGCTCATTGTAATATACCTGCCATACATTGTCATTTGTATATTGTCATTCCTTACCCACCTATTTGTATTCTTTTGTATTTTTACTCCTTATTGTGTTTTTTGTTCTGTCGCTATTATGTTGCACTGCAGAGCTTCTGTCACAAAAACAAATTCCTCGTATGTGTAAACATACCTGGCAATAAAGCTCATTCTGATTCTGATTCTGATATTGTCCCGGGCCACCCAGGATCTTTCCTCTAGTCCATTTCCCTCCCAGTTCACTGGGAATCAAACCTGCCACCCTGTCACCGTGAGTCCAGAATGTCAGGGACCTGATAGACTGTAGACTCTTCCAAAAACTTCCAGAGAGGAGGTCCATCCGGTTCAGTGTATCCTGTGGTGGAATGTGAGACAGGTTTTAGGAGTGAGATATAGAATATGGGATGTATTCTGTACCTTGCTGGGAGTTGGAGTTGATAAGTTGATACTTCTTGCACAGTAGGCGGAGGCAGAGGTCTCCGGGTTGATTGCCAGACCCAATCGCATGGCTGGAATTGAGGGGGTTCTGACCGACGGACGTCTACGAAGAATTTATACCTCTACACTGCATGCTGGAGAAGGATGTGTGCCAAGCTCTCGCTCTCTCAGCTGGAACCTTCATGGGCTCCTCCATCCAGGGGAAGAGTGGGGCTGTTAGCCGAGTATGCATTGAAATAGTGTAAGGCCAGTCGTGGATTGCCTGAGGGAGTCCTGGGCATAATCGGCCAAGGGGGGGAAGTGGCACCAGTTGTGCTGATTGTCTGAGCAGTATGACCAATGGTAGCGTTAGAGCTCTGGGATCTTTTGTTCAGTCTGGCAGTTAGACTGGGGATGGTATCTGGAAGATAAGCTGACTGTTACTCCTAAGAGCCGAAAAAATTCTCAATTAGATCATCCGAAGACGAATTCACCGAGACCAAACATGGTATATGTAACGTTACATGAATGAGTGGTTCTATCATAAGCATGTATAAAACAACAGTATACAATACAAAAGACAATATGTGATATAGAACAGTAACAACATACTTTGTTCATTCAAAGAAAGGTTTTCCTGAAAGCTGAGTTCAAGCCCTTTCCAAAACTGTTTTAATTTTGTCCATAGCGGAATATAAAAGTTATGGCTGTCTGAAGTGGACTTGTAGTCATGACATGACTTTTTCTTTTGTTGAGAAAAACGTGTTTAACCCTCTGGGGACGGATTGGGCGGTACCGCCCAAAATGTCATGCTTTTACAAATGTGTAGTTATCTCAAAAACTTTTAATGCTAGAGAGATGCAGGTTTTTTTGCCGTCTTCCTCAGATTCCACTGAAAACAGCGGTATCCAGTTTGTATATTAAACTCTTCCCTTATTGCGCAACACCACTGCGTAAACAGGCCAATGAAAACGATTGTGTTAGGCAGATTCAACACGTAACAGCCAATGGAAAAATTGCCGCTGGGAGGAATCTTTTTCTAACCGAATCAGAGGAAGGTTATGTCTTCTAGCCATTCAGAGGACTCTGTAGCTCTGCTGTAGCCGTGTAAAAGCTGGCTGGACTATAGTAAAAGACATGCAATCAATAAGCGTTCAGAAAATCAGCATCAGGATGGAGAAAGCAGAAAGCGATCGGAGTGTTACAGAGAGCGATCGGAGTATTAGCGAGCACAAAGAGCTAAATTCGAGCGATCAGAGAATCAGCATCACGTGGAGAAAGCAGAAAGCGATCGGAGTGTTAGCAAGCACAAAGAGATAAATTCGAGAGAGATACAGCATTATTACAGAATTGTTTTATCAAAATGGCAAGCAGTAAAAGATTTACGGCAGAACAAGCTCTGGAACAATTACTGGAAAGGCCTGCAGAGGCCTTGCTTTGCTCATTGGCATGCCTAGGACTGTTTTTAAAAAAAGTTAATTTAATTGTTCTTTACACATTTGATTAAACAATAACACATTTCTGTCAAGCAAAGAGTTTGAAATTTTTTTTTGTTGTTGTTCAAAAACTGTTCTATATTGTGTGTTTTTCAGTAATAAATGACAAAAATCTAATTTTCGTTTTTGAAATTCTCTAGTTTATTGTACAATTTTTCACTCATACTTCCTTTATAAACATATTGCATGCATGCTTATGGTAGCTTATAGGGTCTTGTGAATCCATAGATACCAAACACAGGGTGTTCCATCTCCTTTACATATCGTTTATAAGCCGAAATGTAAAAATAGAGAAAACGGACCAACAAGGGCTTAGTCCCCTAAGGGTTAAAGTGAGACAGATTTCACTTATAAATACTCACTGCATGGAGGTTTCACGGGTGTAACGGAAACAGGTCAATTTAGCTCAAAGGGAATCATTTAAGATTTTAAAGGGAATTTGAACAGAATCACTGTTTCATGGCTGATCACTGAGACGCCCTGCAATTCACTGAACGAGCCGTTTAACATCAAATCTGCGCTGGATATTAATATCCAAACTATAGTGAAAACACTATCAATTAGCACAGTAACAAGATTGACAGTTTAAGACATTAACTTAGCACAAAACACAAGATACTTCTCTTTTCAATATGAATAAGGCTTTATTATATAAATCTAAGACATATAAACTAATCTAAAACATAAACGCACTCACTCACACATTCACAAAAGTTGCAGGAAGATCGAAAGTTAGGGAAAGATGAGTTTAAGAGAATGGAAATATGGAATCCCAAGTTTACAGCAATACGTTAAATTGCATAGACATGAACAACCATCAATCACGTAATTAGCCCTCGCATTGAGTTCCTCAATGAGGTTAAAATTATATTAGATACACCAGTAAAGGTCACAGTCTGGAGGTTACTTGTGTCTCCTGTGAAAAAGGGAATCCCGTTGAAAGGGGTATCCCGATGTCGCTGATTGGCTGGAAGTTCAGTAGTCGCTGAAGTGACGTCTTGGGAAGGCTGGGAAGGAGTTGTGTGGCTGGTTGAAGTTGAACGCGCAGACGAGGTCGACGTTACAAAACTTAACTCAGAACACGAAACTCTCAAACGGAAAAGAAAATAAAGTTTGACGAGACTAGGTGGTGTTCCTTCTCATCGTGGCTAAGTAGCAGCAGGCGTGCAGGCTGAAGCACGTTGCAACCGCTCTCACAAAGACAGTTTCTTTGTCATTCTCTGAGATAGGGATGTTCGGTGAAGACCAGAGGTTCAAAGCCCCTCCCCCCTTAGGAATTTCAGTCTGGTTCTGCTAGGTGGGGGGAAGTCAATGGAAGTGTTTAACTCATGGGATTCCATGTGATGTCCAGCGTTGCATTTCAATTACGAACAACAAATTTGACAATCTCTTCTGCGAATTAAAATAGTCAATTATTGTTCTAGTGGGGTTAATGTTGAAAGCTGTTGTGTGAACAAGTTGGTTGGTTGGTTATCTTCCTTGGGACTTCCTGAGGAATTCGGCTCGTGTTTCAAACACAGCTTTGATAGACTCTTTAATTTGTCTGGTTCGACTCATTTCTGTTACATGGGGCAGTAATATATTAAATGATCCAGAGAGGCACAGTACAGACACAGTCCATTAGCGAGGCGGCGAGTGTGATCCATGTAACATTTACCTTAGAGGGTCATTCTACAGAAAATTCTTAAATTTTTTTCTGTCCCTAGCCTTTACGGAAATATTACAACTGAAAAACTCATTAGGGTTACAGTTTTTTTTAAATATATTTTACAATAAAACAATGCGTTATTTGAACAATTAGACCTTCTTGCGCCATAAATGTGGCAATATTTATTTTTAATTAATTATAAAGAATTCCAAGCACCACAAAACTGCTTGTCCCCACAGCCCTGTACAGAGAGAAAGTGCTATATTTTGCAGTCAGAACAGATTTTTCTACCATTTAAAATAAAATAATGTATTAATAACTATAAAATATATGATAAAAAGGCATAATAAAACAAAATGCTAAATAAATATTAGAAAATTGATTATGAAAACAGTGGTCCCCTGGAGTTGTGTCACTGGTTATTCTGAAATACAAATCACACTGATAACATCACTTGACTTCCTCCTTCTTATTTTCTAAAGATCAATAAAAAAGGCCCATGTTATATGCACCATTTCTTTTCAGATATCAGAATCTTTCTCATTTAACTCAATATTTAATATGAAGCTTTTAGATGACGTCACTGGTATGATCTATTTATTGTTAGAGAATTGTAAATAAAAAATTATGGTTGCACTTTATTTTACAGTATGTGTATTTATCTTAGAAAGTTCTGGTAACATAAGGAAACTACATGGGGTAGGGTTAGGTTTAGGGCTAGGTTCAGGGTTAGTACCTAGTTATTACATAGTTATTGTAATTACTATAATAAGTACATAGTATGTGCATCGGATCGCTTGATTTTTGGATGGAATGGGCCATAGTTAATAGTTAGAGGAAAAAGATTCCAGAAACGACCTTATCCTTAGGAGCTTATGTTGTGGCAAGGAAGCTTGCATTTTGACTTTGTCAAGGGAAATGCCTAAGAATTCTAACGAAGTAGAAGGGCCTAATGTTTTTTTTCGGCAGAGAGTGGAACGCCGATGTCGCTAAATATTTGTTTAAGAATGCGAAGGATGGAAGATTGTGAAGATGGAAAGTCGACTAGCAAAAAATCGTCTAGTAAATGCAAAGCGAAAGGAAGCTTACAGACGTTCAGTAGAATCCAACACCGAGCTTCTGAGAGACTGTTGAAAATATGCGGGCTACTTCTACAACCGAACGTGAGCCTCACAGCGAAGTAGAATTCTGAGTTCAATTTCACTCCAAAATACGGATGGGTGAATTGGCATAGTTTTAAAAGCGTCGGTAATGTCAGCTTTGACTAACCAGGCGCCATGACCAGCTAATTTAATTATGAAGAGAAAAAGGTGTTAGGTGAATGTTTTCGTTAACGCTAGCTATGTTGGAGGAATGTGGAGAAGACACATCAAAGATTAGATGTTTTTTACCGGAATATTTGCGAGTTGCAATGCCGATGACATTAATCCGAAAAGGAGAAAAAGGAGGAGAAGTGAAGGGGCAGATAACATATCCTTTATTAACCTCTTTATCTAAAAGAACTGAAACCACATCAGGTTCGTGTCTAGCAGATTGCAATTTTTTTACAACAAAAGAGGCAGAAAGAGGAGAAAGGAAACCCACCCGAAACCCTTGGGGCAAACTAGTGATTAAATAATCAACAAATGCCGGATCGGGGTGAGAAGAGAGGTAGCTTGAAAGGTTGGGAATATTAATAGGAGTAGATGGGTGTTTATTAAAAAAATTTTCCGAATTAGGGCTTTCCCTCGGGTGCAGGTTTGTACCGGCATGGACAAACAGATTTCGGGTGTGGATCCTTGCAAACACTACAAATATGAGCAAAAGAACAAACGGCCTCATTAAATTGAAAACAAAGACATACGTTATTGAATTCTGCCGCAGTACAGCGACCTCTGGAGTTTGAAGAGAGGCTTACATTTTCAGGACCGTGGATCATTACTAGCAAACGCTTTGGGCAAAATGAAGCCTTGTGACCGTGAGCGCTGCAAATGGCGCAAGTTAAGCTTTTTTTGCCCTCCGAAATGGTGGACGAGCAGTTCGGTGTCGGTAACTGACCAGTCTAGTCTTGAATTAAAAAGTGAGATAAAGGAGGAAGATTTTGCTGAGAATGACTTGTGGTACTCGTAAAATAGAGTTCCCCTGTATCTTTGACTGAAGTCCGCCATCATTGATAGATAAAGATCTAGCTCTTCCCTTCTCTCGGGGTAGGTTTGACACAGAATGTCTCTGTAAATACTGAATGCAATGACGAATCCATTGCAGTACTTTAAGAAGTACTGCCACGTCACCACAGTCAACCATTTTCCTGTTGGCAGCAGGCGAAGGAAGGAGTAAGGTAGCAAGATTGATGTCCTTACCTTGGATGATATTGCTTCTTAAATGGTTAGACACTGTTGCGGTGGCTGGTGGAACAAAACGCCTACCGAATGCTTGTGCTGGAGTTGCTGTGGAAAGGTTTAAGTTTGAGGAAGCTGGTGAAGCGGAGACATTTTGAAAAGGTATCTGGATAGTGAGCTGAGAAGGTGGCGAGGAAGCTGAAGTCGATGGCATGCTCTGATAGTTACTAAATCCAGAAGGAGGAGGACGAGACTGTGGAATAGCTGAGGAGTGTATTGGCGGATCTGTACTTGAGTGGGAACTGGTAAAAGAATGTTCGAGGTTAGTCATTTTTGATTGTAGTTCTTTGACTGTTTTGGAGAGATTTTGAACAGCAGAGATGAGATGGAAATTCGTATCGGTGGATTCGATGAATTGAGGAGGAGATGGTGCTCTGGCAGGTTGTGATGTTCTTTTTGCGGGAACGGGTGAAGATGATTTAGCCGTTCTTTTCCTTCTGGTCTGTTTTGTCTGAGTTGTCGACGTTGAAGGTTTTGAAATCTTTTGGGTAGGAACCGGGGGATAGCCCAGCGTGTTATAGGCGAGAGAAAGTATATCTTGGACCTTGGCTAATTGGTATTCCGGCGTTTTCGAGAGCTTTGGATATATTTTCCGAAGACCACTGAGCCCATGGTGAAGTGCGGCACTGTAAACGTGAACTTCAGCGAGCGGTAACAGGAGACGGCAGGACGATTTCATTGTCAGAATCGGAGTGTTCACAAATATATTGCGAGTTTTGAGACATTTTTTTTTTTTTTTTTGGTCGGCAACTGAACGCGAGCAACTGAGTGAAGCGTTCATCATCTGCAAACTCAGACAAGTGTAAGCACAGGTTCTTTTATACTTCTATTATTAGAACGTGATTGGACAATTGAGAAGGTAATAGGTGACGCTAACAATTGAGTCTTCCTGGCAGAACTTATGCTAAAGCTTCCATTTCATCATTGAATTCAGTGATGTCATTTCTGTTCAGTTAAACAGTGTCTGTGCATTTATTTGCAATCAAGTCAACGATATTGTTGTAGATGAAGTGACCCCAACTAAGCAAGCCAGAGGCGACAGCGGCAAGGAACCGAAACTCCATCGGTCACAGAATGGAGAAAAAAACCTTGGGAGAAACCAGGCTCAGTTGGGAGGCCAGTTCTCCTCTGACCAGACGAAACCAGTAGTTCAATTCCAGGCTGCAGCAAAGTCAAATTGTGCAGAAGAATCATCTGTTTCCTGTGGTCTTGTCCTGGTGGTCCTCTGAGACAAGGTCTTTACAGGGAATCTGTATCTGCGGCTCTAGTTGTCCTGGTCTCCGCTGTCTTTCAGGGCAGTAGAGGTCCTTTCTAGGTGCTGATCCACCATCTAGTCTGGATACATACTGGATCCGGGTGACTGCAGTGACCCTCTGATCTGGATACAGACTGGATCTGGTGGCTACGGTGACCTCGGAATAAGAGAGAAACAGACAAATATTGACGTAGATGCCATTCTTTTAATGATGTAGCAAGTACAAAGGGTGTTATGGGAAGTGTTTCCGGTTCTGGTTTACCTAATTAATGCAGCCTAAACATCCTTTAACGGATTTGGATATTAAAAGCGTATTAGTATGTTATGTGTAAGCCAGGTCAAAGAGATGGGTATTTAATCTAGATTTAAACTGCAAGAGTGTGTCTACCTCCCGAACAATGTTAGGTAGGTTATTCCAGAGTTTAGGTGCCAAATAGGAAAAGGATCTGCCGCCCGCAGTTGATTTTGATATTCTAGGTATTATCAATTTGCCTGAGTTTTGAGAATGTAGCGGATGTAGAGGATTGTAATGTAAAAGGAGCTCATTCAAACACTGAGGTGCTAAACCATCCAGGGCTTTATAAGTAATAAGCAATATTTTAAAATTTGTACGATGTTTGATAGGGAGCCAGTGCAGTGTTGACAGGACCGGGCTAATATGGTCATACTTCCTGGTTCTAGTAAGAACTCTTGCTGCTGCATTTTGGACTAGCTGCAGTTTGTTTACTAAGCGTCCAGAACAACCACCAAGTAAAGCATTACAATAATCTAACCTTGAGGTCATAAATGCATGGATTAACATTTCTGCATTTGACATTGAGAGCATAGGCCGTAATTTAGATATATTTTTGAGATGAAAAAATGCAGTTTTGCAAATGCTAGAAACGTGGCCTTCTAAGGAAAGATTGCGATCAATTAGCACACCTAGATTCCTAACTGATAACGAATAATTGACAGAGCAGCCATCAAGTCTTAGACAGTGTTCTAGGTTAATACGAGCAGAGTTTTTAGGTCCTATAATTAACACCTGTTTTTTTTCCCCAGAATTTAGCAGTAAGAAATTACTCGTCATCCAGTTTTTTATATCGACTATGCATTCCATTAGTTTTTCAAATTGTGGTCATCTTGTAGGCAAGCATCAGTACCTTGAATTTGATGTGAGTGGCTACTGGTAGCCAGTGTAACCTGATGAGGAGAGGAGTAAAGTGAACTTTTTTTGGCTCATTGAAGACAATCCTCGCATATTATAGCAATATGGTCTATGAGTCTTAGTTGATGATCGATCACAACTCCTAGGTTTCTGGCTGTCCTGGAAGGAGTTATGGTTGATGAACCCAGCTGTATAACCAAGAGCAGGGCTGTCTCAGTTGAGTGGCCGCTTTCGAAGCCAGATCAATTGCTGTCCAGGAGGTTGTTCTGTACAAGAAACATAGAGAGTTGGTTGAACACAACTCAAGTGTCTTTGCAATGAATGGAAGGACTGATACATGTCTGTAGTTTTCTAGAAGTGCTGTATTTGTAGATGGTTTCTTAAGCAGTGGTTTTAGCTGAGCCTGCTTAAATGCTGAGTAAAATGTACCAGAGTGAAGAGAGGTGTTGATAATATGAGTAAGTGAAGGTATGACTGAAGAAAAAATGGCCTGAAGGAGGTGAGTGGAGATTGGATCAAGTGGAGGAGGTGAGTGGGGATTGGATCAAGTAGTAGGATGATTGGAAAGGATAAGTTTGGAAACGTCCGTCTCTGAAAGTGAAGAGAAGGAGGAAAAAGAGTTTTAGTCGTTATGAAGTTATCATCAGTCTGCAGTGTGGAGAATTTGTCACTAATCGTTCTTGTCTTATTTGTGAAGAAAATTGCAAAGTTATTGGCTTTAAGAGATGATGAAGGAGGGAAGGGGGGGGGGCAGAGAAGAGAAGAGAAAGTTTTGAAAAGTGTGCAAGAGTCAGAACAGTTATTAATTGACGTTTTAGCAGTTATGGTTGCACAAGCAGGTCTCAGGTTTTCTTCTTCTTTTTTTTTTTTTTTTTTTTACATTTTCTCCTTTAAAATCTTTCCACAGCATCCCTCCTACATGCTATAAGATGAAAGCATTTCATAACTTACCATGAAATGCCCTTACATTATTGAAGCTTTGAAATACTGCTGCCTCTGATAATTGCAGTAAAAGTAATAAAATCATAAACACACTTTATTTTAGCGGCATGTGTGCATTTGAGTAGCACATTTCCTAGAAACTTCCTCAAGCTATATATTCCACTCAATTCCCCCAACCCAGTAAAATTTTAATCACTTTATACTTTCATGTATTTAAGTGTTCTCAGTCTCCCTCTCTTTCTATCAAAATTAATTATTGCAGTTCATGCCCAACTCGTGTCCTAATGACCCTCATCTTCCCCACTTTCACAGCGGGGTACATGGCGCAGCTTATTATGCGTAATTTGCATAAGATGTTGAAGTTGTTCATTGGAAATAACATCATGTTCTCTGTACTTAGTCAGGGAAGGTGTGAAAAATAATACTAATAAAAATAATAATAATCAAGACCATGTTACCATGATGATAGATAATATTAAATTTTATACATTTAATACATATATTAAATAGACTAATATTAACATTTTAAGTGGTGTAATACATGATCACCAAAATAGGTGTCATTTACTGCAAACCATTTGACTGAGGCACATTTCTGAAATAAATGTATACACTGCATCTACTTACCACATATAATTCAAGAACTTAATATAAGAGCCTTTTCTCACAGAGAGTCAGCATGGGTTCAGTTAATTTTTCAGTTTGAAATGTAAGATACACTCTTAAAAATAAAGGTACTTATTGGGATTGATGGTTCTATGAAGAACCTTGAACATCCATGAAATGGTATTTTTAGTGGAAAAAGGTTCTTTAGATTTTATAATGTTCTTTGAAATGGTTTATTTAAGAACTGTTCTTTGGGGAACCAAAAATGGTTAATCTATGGAATCACTGCAAAAACACTCCTTTTAAGAGTGTATGTTAAATTGCTTTTGGCCTTCTGAAATAGCCATCTTTATTGTTATTTTTTTTAATCATTCACTGTTCTCTTCCTGGCTCCCTTCATCTCTCGGTTTGTTTCTCATTCTGTCTTTGATGAGTCCCTAACCGTAGCTTTGATCAATGGCACAGTTACACACTATGTCCATCTCACATGAGCCTTCCTCTCACACCTGTCCTTTAAATACAAAGTCACACATCTCAAATGACAAAGAAAAAATAAAGAGCAAATGAATACTTTGCTAGTGTCTCCTGTTTTCTTAAACATTTCTCTTGAAGAACAGAGATATTAAAAAATATTTCAAGGTGTGCTCAGATATTAGCTTTTATAACCACAAACACTTCTCTTCAAATTATTCCAACAACAAAGTATCTGGACCACTATTCATTATATTTGTGTGTATTTTTATTTTGGCAAATACATTTCTACAACAAAGTTAAAAACATAAAAGAAGCATAAGAACTTAATTAAGTCAGCTATGAGAGGCTCTGAAAGAGCAATAATATTTTACAACCATGCAGAAAGAATATTATGAAGTCCAAGGAGTGCGCTGTTGAAATCTAAATAATGACCCTTAAAACATAAAGTAAAAATAAATTATGACTATTGTCATTTAAACATGTAGAATAGCCCTTTACTGCTCATTTATCTGTTTTTAAATGGCTATGTTTTAGAACTGCTAATAAATACAGCTCTTATAAGGGAGAGTTCACACATTTGCAGCTTAAATGATTATACTGCTCTAAAGAAGGAAATAAATAAATAAATAAATAAATAAAGCAGTGCATGACGAATCCTTCTGTTTCATATTTGGTATGTGCATAAAGTGATAAGGATTAGTGTGTTTGCTGGCTGGAGCCTGTCCCAAAGCGATCTCAAATCTCTTTATGTGCCACATTCTCTGTACACTCTAAAATAATCTCATCATCTCAACTCTGTCAAGAATACAGGGAAAGAAAATTTGTAAAGGATTGAATGTCTTTCACAAAACCAGGACTGTATGCTGTAATAAGTGGTAATGCTAATGCTAGTAAACAGAATCATTTTAAGTTACATTTTTGTAAGGTTATGTGTTTATTTATTTAAACAGACTCACTCAGCACTATATATGGAACGCTATACTTACTGGTTAGTGCCTCTCCTTTTGCAGTCAAAGCAGTCTTCAATTCTTTAAAGTATCTATTAATTTCATAAACCTTTTAGGTCCCTTTGATACAATCCTTTGAGATCCCTTTTTTATCACAACTAAAAGTCCTTCTATGCGTTCAGATCTGAGATTGCCCCTGAAGAGTATACTCACTGTCACACATCGATAATTATTTTTTTCCCAGTATTTTTAATTTAATTTCATTTCATTTAATGTTTTTTGCGTCTCCCCTTAAAAACACACACTTTTTCTGTCATGGGCTGAACACATTGAATAAACCACTCTTCAATAAACATGCCACCTGATGTTAGTAATTTCATATAACAGTTTAATTGCATGCATAATACAATGCATAATACGTGCAGATAATGCCTTGGGAGAATGAGATAGTTGCTTTGAAATATTACTTCTTCGGTCATGAAAATGAAAATAGAATATTAAATTGTTATTGAAATAGATGGCACACATTATTTAATATGTATGGCTACTTCACTTGTTCGGCAGCAGATGTTGCTGTTGCATCAAAATGATCTAAGGCTGCAGTTTAGCAGCTTTTAGCAGGATCCCTCAGAAGAAGACTACTGCAGACCAATTACAGTCCATTTTTTTGTACTCTACACAGATTGACCAGTATAAAAATGAGATTTTTTCTTATTGCCTTGATATGTGTACCAACAAATACAACATGAATGAATGAATGAATGAATTAAATGAAATAAAAACATCTGTCTATACAATTCATATTTTACACAGTTTTGCACAGTTGGTTGAAGACAAGAAGTGCATGTCAAGTACAGGTAACACCAGCCATTTCAATGTGCTTCATAGTTTTGATGCCTTCAGTGTGAATCTACAATTTTCATAGTCATGAAAACAAGGAAAACTCTTTGAATGAGAAGGTGTGTCCAAACTTTTGGTCTGTATATCAGTCTGGCAAGTAAACATAAGTATTTACTAGCCAATGGCGATTCAATTGCCAAGGTGTCTGCAGAGGGTTGCAACCTAACCAGTTGTTATTATTAGGGCCTGAGCACAAAAATGACACAAACTGAAATGTGTTCTTTATGATGAGAGGAACATTCCCCTCAAATTTAATGAAGACAAAAGCAATTTTGTCCAAACCATGGCATGTATTTTTTGTTAGGTTTCGAGACTGACCTACTTTCCATAGCAACTTGTAACAAAGAATTTCCCAGTGTGGTTCAATAAAGTAATCCCGAGTCTGATTCTGATATTAACACAGACAGTGTTTCTAATGCTAAAGTTTTTTTTTTTTTTTTTCAGTTTAGTTTTTTATCTTTTTTTTTTTATTAATCTTCTACATCCATGCATCACTTTTATTATGCAATAACAAGCTACTTTTTTATGTCTTTATTTTAATACATGGTTTTATTTAAAAAAAGGAGCTTTACACACAACCTTATCAGAGCTAATGATACTGACCTGTATTGTTATACATTTATGTAGTCTTGATTTGGGTGTGTACAGTTGTTTTACATTTAAAAGGGTTGTAAATCTAGTTTAAGTAAATATTAGCATGCCATAGTCAACTTTTATCAGGTAATTTCACAACAACAAAAATGTGGCTATGAAAAATGCTGTGTGGCTAGTATGTGACACAAAAGTGGAAACATTTCAAGGCTGTCGAAGTCATCATCGGATTGGTTGAATTCTTCAGGATTTTTTAACGTTCCACCTGGAAACAAAGATACCATGGCGCCAAACCCCCTTACGAAAGAACAGAGCCTTAATGTTTACAACTAACCACTAGAGTTTCAAAATTATGTGAAATATTTAAAGTTTGCCGCATAGAACCTTTAAAATATGTCAGAGAGTTGAACACATCGGTCTGTTATTGTGGCAACATTTCCACACCCCAAAACGTGATGCTGAACGAAACAAACTGTGATTGGTTATTTGACATGCTGGTCAAATGGCCTCAAAGACTGGCCTTGGCCAGTGAAAGCTGCCATGGATTCCAGACCTTCAGCTGTCAGTCTGAAGGTCTAGCTTCGCGAGACTACAGAAAATGTGGAGCATATCATTATGAGGTTTAAAAAACATAATTCATAAAGGAGGATCTTGCAAAAAAAAGATATATGAGTTGGAACAAGAATGGAGTTTGAAAGGGGTATATACAAGTGCTAGTACTAGTTTCACTTTTTGAATGGAATTAGTGAAATAAATCAACTTTTTGATGATATTTTAATTATATGACTAGCACCTGTATATATGCTAAGTATGTGAAGCCCTGATGTTGCACAGTACAGTAGGTGGCGGTATGGACCTGAACAAGTTGGTTGCGGCCCGCCAATAAAACCAGAGAGAGAAAGAGAAACTATTAAACCTCAGAGGAAGAAGATTAGCTTCACCACACTTTCTGTTGTTTTGTCGTGATGCTGACTTAATACAAACTGTTAGAAATGTTGTTTCTGTAAATAGAAAAATACAGGTTTTGGATCTGTTCAATAAATATCTGTAATGTTGTCATGCTCATAGTCGTGAGTAAGTTTTTAAGCAGAAGCAGGAATATCTGAAGGGGTATCAGCTGAACTGAGATCTTCTGCCGTGAAGATGATGTTTGTTAGAGAGGAGAGTGAAGAGGACCTGCGTGAACCAGAACCCTGGAGAATAAAACACAAGGAGCATGGAGGTTGGTGTTTAATCTTCATTCATCTTTAATTACTGTCTTAAATCAACGTTCCATATTTCTTAAGGAAATGTCACTGAACCAACACCGAGACGATTTTCACTTTCAGATGTTCAACTCAGACCATGTGAGACTAAATATATACAAATTTATTCAGTTTGTACGTTATTCGAAGTCAAGTCGCTTGGACTGTGATTATTTTCAACCATGTGAATGTTTGCTTGTTTTTTGACAGTGGATTCTTTGGTAAATAAGAACACAAAAACACAGTTTTTACATTATTTTTGCTTTAGTTATGATGAAAGAATTTTGAGAGTGCAGAAAACGAGATGTGATGATGAGATCAAACAGACTGTCATCTGCTCAGTGCTCATTACTGGAAACTTTCATGTGATGGGTGTAGATCTAAATATAGCACTAAATTCACACTTTTCATGACAGCTGTAAAAATATAGTTCCACATATAATATAATTATAATTAATAATAATAATTCATTAATAACATAAAATTATTCCTATTTAAAGATGTTAGCCAGTCACAGCAGTGTGCATTTCCAGTGAAGTCTTACAGAAAAACTCACCTTCAAACAGAGCCTAAAATCATCATTCATTTCTATGTAAAAACATTATAAGTGAAGGAAACATAATAATAAATGCAGGTCATGACCCCTTTAAAAGTATTACATTTGAAGTGCTGATACCGGTATATACCCTCTGGACAGCAGTAACATCATGCACATTTGTATTACATTTTCAGCCTATAGATGTGTAGTGTTTCTTTACAAAATGATATCGCCAACTACTTTCCTGGCAACATAATGCAGCATTTTAGTCATTTTTAAGTCTTTTAGTCTTTTTTAGTTTAGTTTAGTCAGTTTTTCATGGATCCGTGTGAACAGGGACAGTTCTGAAAAAGAATTTGTCGTCTGTGCTCAAATGTTTTCCTTTAATTTTGCAAATGTCCTAATTAATTTGCATCACTTTAATGTTTTGATTTTAGGCCTGAAGAAAGTGAACCAAGAAATACTTTTTCTGAATGAGGTGAAAGAGAAATATCAGTGTCAGGAAGTTCGTAATGTTACTGCTGGAGAAAGATCAGTGAGTTGCAGCATTCCAAAAACAGAAGTCAAAAGGTCTTTCAGCTGCTTTGAGTGTGGAAACATTTACAAACAGAAAGAAGGCCTTAAGAAACATATGATAATTCATAGTGGGGAAAAGCCTTTCACTTGCTCTCAGTGCGGAAAAACTTTCACGTGTAACGAAAACCTTAAGAATCACATGTTAAATCATGCTGGAATAAAGCCTTTTATCTGCTCTCAGTGTGGGAAGAGTTTTACACAGAAAAGGCAACTTAAGGATCATATGCATATTCACACTTCAGAAAAGCCTTTTACCTGCTCTCAGTGTGGAAAAACTTTCACACGTAAAACAAACCTGAAGAAGCACATGTTAATTCATTATGGAGTAAAGCCTTTCACCTGCTCTCAGTGTGGGAAGAGTTTTACACAGAAAGGACATCTTAAGAATCATTTGGTTACACACTCTTCAGAAAAGCCTTTCAGCTGCTGTCAGTGTGGAAACACTTTCACGCGTAAAACACACCTTGAGAATCACATGTTAATCCATGCTGGAATAAAGCCTTTCCCCTGCTCTCAGTGTGGAAAGTCTTTCACACGTAAAGCATACCTTGAAATTCACATGTTAAGTCATGCTGGGTAAAAGCTTTCAGCACCGGACTGGGGGTAAACCCAGTACTGATTACCAGGACCCCAAAGGAAAAGTGGGCCCTTGAAAAGTCTGGAATATTAGGACTGCTTATACATAGGGCCCGGGATCTTTTGCAGCACCCCTGGCTCTCAGTATGGATATGTAAATGAAGATTTAATCATGATATGAGAATTCAGACTGAAGAGATGCCTTACCAGACAATTCATAGAAATTTAAAGCTTCACCCCTGTCCTGTTTGTTGCTGGATATTTCTACAGGTTTTAAAAGTGTGAAAAACTTGTGTGCTTTGTAGAGATGGTTTTAAATGTATTACTGCTCTTATGGATGATACATTTGGTATTTGTATTGGTTCATTTTGTTATTTAAAAAGTCCCTTTGGCCCAATTCTCAGAATGTAAACTTTATCTCTTAAAACTATAAAATAAGCTCTCCGAACAGTTAGTTTCTTTTTTTTTTCTGTTTACATGTAACACACTGCTACAGAAATAAATGTACTGTATAAATTAAAATGTGCATATTCTTTTTTTCTGAGTACAATAACATAGACTATTCCCAGTAAACTCTTACCTACCACTGAAATCAACATAAATGTTTGCACAAAGATGTGTTTGTGTGTATAATTTAACACATTATGTGCTGTCCTTTACTACATACATAAAATTCTAAACAAAATGTTGATGGAAAAATCATTGGTTGTTTAGCTTATTGTCAAAATATTTATTATGACAATTGAAGAACTGCAGAATATATGTACAATTTTAACCAGTCAAAAAGGAAATACTCAACACAGGACAACACATTTCTTTTCATCTCGTTAGGTAACATGATGCATAACCCCACCTTCATAATCATTTCACTTTTTTCCAGACTTTGCTGGATTGACGTACACTTGTGACCAAAAGTATTTTGAAAGAAGTCACTTTGACGCTCTAAAAACATTTCTTATTATCAATGCCTGTACTCCTCCATCTTTTTCACAGCATATGAGTAAAAGTCATTATCAAAATAGCCTTTTAAAAGCCAACACAATGTTATTGTCCACCTCTGGTAATAAATGATCTTCTCAAGAAGACTGGACTCAGAACTTCCCTGGTCTGTATGCGTGTCCACAAACTCACCGTTTTAGTGAAGATCCCGAGAGAGAGAGGAGAAAATTCCACATAGGTGACACTTTATTTTTAACCTACATTTTTGACCCTTTTTTACTCTAAGAATATATATTCGTAAGTAAAAGCTTGTCAATCACATATTCAAAAACATTTAATATGTACTGTAAACTCAATTATACCATTTAATTTTAATACTTACATATCCAAAATTCTGTCCAAAAATTATAAAAAATAATGAGCTTTTCTTGGATAGTATATATCTCCCTTATGCTATTTTAATATATATATATATATATATATATATATATATATATATATATATATATATATATATATATATATATATATATATATATATATTTTTTTTTTTTTTTTTTTTTTTTTTTTTTTCATTTAAGAAACAATAACAAAACAATTATTAATTAATATAATATTTCTTAATTATTAAGAACAAGTACTTTTTTGAGCCCATTTTTGCCAGTAGGGTGGTAAATAATACAATAATGTTGCATAAAAACATATACAGTTAGTCAAAAGTATGCCAAACATTTAATGTTGCTGTCAAATTATTATTTAAAATTACTTCTCTAACAGGGTAAAAAGGAGCATAACAGGTTAATGTTACATTGTCAGATATGCAAAAGAAATCTATTGTATCTCTTGATCTGACTACATTGTATAGGCCACCAAGGGCCATATACAGATTACCTAAAATAATTTGCAGACTTCCTCTCAGACTTATAGGTTACTGTTGATAAAGTGCTAATAATACTAATGATGCATTAGGACCTGAGTTTACTGACCTAATAAACTCTGATGAGCCCACTCATTGTTTAAATCATACGCTAGATTTAATGATATTGATGTAATAAACCTTATTGATAAGAGATATCTTACCTCAAAGTGATGTTGTTAATGACCATTTCATTGTATTGTGCATGCTGAGTATTACTGATATTAAGAGGAGATGAAGATGATTCACACTATGTCCCGCCAATTCGAGCTGGAGACTGCTGCAATATTCCTGAGATAAGCTCTACTTGAAATCATATTTTGCTTCTCATCGCACCCAAAGATAAACTGCAGTGCGTTAAAACTATAGGACAGGAAGAGCTAAACAAACTTATCACTGCATCTAAACCAACAAAATGTTTATTAGATCCTGTAACCACTATATTACTGAAAGAGTTATTACCTTTAGCCGAAGAACTGCTTCTCAATATTATTATCTCATCATTATCTTTAGGTGACATCCCAAAACTATTTAAGCTGGTGGTTATTAAGCCTATTATTAAGAAACCACAACTAGATCCTAGTGAATTGGCAAATTACAGACCGATTTAAAATCTCTGTGAATAACTTCGGTCTGGTTTCAGGCCACACCATAGCACAGAAACTGCACTTGTTAAAATTACAAATAAATTGCTTCTCGCGTCAGACCAAGGTTGCATCTCATTGCTAGTTTTACTTGATCTTAGTGCTGCATTCGACACTATAGATCAATGGTTCTCAACCTTTTTTTCCACCGGGCCACACTATGGTCCAAGTGCAAGTCTCGCATATCGTTTATATTACGTCACCAATACAAACCAACCTGATTTATAATATTATAGCCTAAATATTATGATATATAATCGAGTACATTCATTTAAATTAATAAATAATTCTACTCCCCATTAATAAAACACCTGATGCTGTGGGAGCTGACCAATTTTGTGAAATTCGGCTCGAAAGGGGTAGCAGCACAATGAAGTTGCGATTATTTGTGTTATATTTCCACATGAGCACGGCCAACACGGACGCAGACGTCTTCCATTTATTCTTCTGAAAGCAATGGTCCTCTCTGCAACAAACGTGAACAAACAATTGCCCAGAATTATTGCACATCTGGCTGTCTTTCCTTTGTTTTATTGACGGATTGCACAGGCTTGAGTAGCAATGGGCTTCTTCACACTGCCTGCACATGTGCAATTGTGCTTTGTAAGCCTACTGACCACGTGCACCTGTCCGCACAGTCATAAAAATGGGAGGCATGCGGTCGTCCGCTCAGAGCCTCCGCACACACTCTCCCATGACAATTTTTACGTCACGCCTACCTGGCGGTCCATAACGGACTCCCCGCGAACGCTGAAAGTTTAACATATGCTGAGTCCCAATTCGCCTACTTATACTACGACCTAAAAGTATTTACTTTTTTTGTGAGGGAAAAGTACATACTTTTGAGTGTGTAGCAAAAGGGTATGCACACTCTGGGACATACTTCGATGACGTCATGCAACGTGAACGACAACGTGGTTGACTAGTTACGCACACCACAACTGTTAACGTTTCATTCATTCTTTATGTCCAATAAAATTTTATTTACTATTCCCATCATTTTTTCTCATCGTTTTTTTTTCACAATACATTTTTCTATGTGTGCTTCTACCAAGTTGAGGAGTGAGGAAGCAAGGCTGCGTCGTAGAACCAAACGCAGGTCATTTGTGAGGCGGCTGGTTCTGACGTTCATGTGCAATGTGTGTAACGAAATAAATTATAACTTTAATTAGGGTTAAACATTTGAATTCTTACACTTAAAAGCTGAGGGCGCATCTCCGCTGCTGCACCCGGCTGCCATGTTTACATCACCACAAAGCCATCGCAAAGCTCCTCCCTCCCGCACGCAATGGGTTGTGGGCAATATTAGCACTTAGAGTGTGCATTGATCTGCACTTCGAATTCTAACCGGAAATAGTAGACCATCCGGGTATCTTTGGAATACTATTTTCAACATACTACGATTTGGGACGTACTAATTCTAGTTTTGCATACTATTTAGGACGGATAGTATGCGAATTGGGACTCAGCAATAGGCTTAAGATGCATCTGTAAGACACGCACGGGAGCATGACTTGACGCGCGACATTTCAGAAAATGTTCATTCACAAATGTAGCCAGTGTTGATCCAAATATGGAAAGCACTTTCGAATTTAATAATATGAGGTTGTCTCCAGAGATTTTTTGTCACATTTCTTCAATTAAGGATGACTGCTGCGTAGTATGCAGTAGTAGCCTATGCTCACTTCTTCAAGTGAGTTGCGGGGCAAATAAAAAAATCCAGCTCTCTCCTTCACTACTGATACTGCGACTATTCTTGTCTATATGTGTTCATTCGCTGCATTTTCCACATTTCCCTTTTTCTCCCTTAAAAACTAATTTGTCCATTCTGATGCTCAATTTTACCTGAACTAATTGCTTTTGATGACTACTTGAATTAAGTTCTGCCAAAAGGTTTGTACAGTATGTGTTCGTTAAATGCGTAACGTTATGTGAGTAGGTCTGCTCATGTCTGAAAATAATTTATGAAAAACAAAATAACTTCAAATAAAAATAAATAAATAAATAAATAAATAAAAACATTAGGCTATAGCTTATATTTCTTTAGTACATTTTCTTTCTTTCTTTTTTTTTTTTTTTTGCCGTAGGGCGGGTTGAGAACCACTGCTATAGATCATGACATACTCATAGATCAATTACAAAAGTATACAGGTATTAAAGGGGAGGCTTTAAGGTGATTTAGATCCTATCTGTCCAATCACTACCACTTTGTTTAAGGGGCCAAATGATGTGATTAAAAATGTTTTCCTTCTCTTTGGAGTGGCGCAAGCTCTTGGTTCATAAAGAAGATCTGTAAATTTTTGAGACTAATGTCTCAATTCCAAAGAGATATTTGGACAGGCATTAAAATAATGCATCTCATAATCTTGGACTGCAGTTATAGCTGTTCCAATGCGCATTATTAATTTGTTAAACAAAAACAAAAAATACTTTGTTGGAACAGCAGCTACACATATTATGTCAATTTATTTCTCTTAAGCTTAGCAGAAGTATCCATTTGTGTGATGGGTTTGTGATGATTTCATTATATTTATGCAACCTAGGGCTGAATGTTGATCTAGATCTCATGATTTTATCTTCTAGTGAGTTAAAATAATTTAGGTAAATTTAAATTGAAAAGAGGAAAATTACTGTAGGATGTAGTTTGGAATGTTGGAGGTTGTAATGCATAAATACAATTATAAATGCTATAGTTTGAAATAAATGCAGGTCATTTCTGTCCTTCATCTTGTAATGATATCAGATTTAGGGGATTTTTACTTCAGTGAAGTGGGTGAGGTGATTACTAGACATAGTCATAGGAAAATATAGGGATGACTAAAATGAAGAAATTTCTTCATATTTCAGCATGAGAATGTGTGGTAAGTCACTTTACCAAACTAAATCTGAATATTCTCAATTAAAGCTTGCAATCCAAGGCAGAAAGAGAGAAAAAAGGGAAAAATACTAATTTTATTGTATACATAATAATTAAATTTTATACGGATAAAGGGAAGGAAAACCAGCGTATGTGAGAACTGTGAGTTGTGGTATTACAATACAACCTGCAAATCAATAGGAGATTGAGTTGTGAGAGGAAAACATATTTCATTTCTAAACTGATGATTAGTTGCATGGTTATATAGCGTATCCAAATGTCTGATATGTGTGATACTTGTGCTTATGTTGAACTCAAAATGACAAAATATAGTTATATAAATATAATAAATAATAAAGCTTATTAAGTGTTAGTGGTCTTGAATGACCCAAACAACATTAGGTCTATATCACTTGATCACTTGAAAGGGGTATAAAAATCAGTTGTAATTTTAAGAAGAATTTCATGCAATTTGCTGTTTGTACATGAATATGTACAGTTCAAAGTAGGTCTGAGAGATAGATTTTACACTCTATATACAAATTAACAGCTTCTTTTGCAGCAATATCTGCTTGTTGAGAATTGACTCTGTAAAAAGTCTGTTATAGCAGTTTATTATGGGGTATTATGTTTCTAATTGTCCATTGCTTGAACATAAGATGTGGTAAAACTGGGAACATTTGTAAATTATTTTCCAATTTAGGATGCTGATGGAAGGAATATCAGGCATCAAGTAGAATTAAAGTGCAGTTTATCAACATTAGATTTGGTTATTAGATACCTAATCTCTATTGTTCTGTATTTGGTATTGATTTTGATCACTGCTTAGGTTAATGCTACCAGTAATTATCACTTTACAAAGTGCAGGATTAATTGGATCCTCATTGGATATTTCATAAAATGTATTCGAGTTTGCCTAGAAAAAATTGTATACACCTCGTCAGAGGACAAAATTGTATGAATTAACAAATAAAATTGAATATTCAAACAGGTCTTGCCCATGGTTTGAGACTGAGCAAAGAAGTCTAAATAGAGGGTGTGACGAGTGGGGCGGGGCCGAGAGCCATGGGAATTGGGCGAGACTGGTGGAGTGATTGAGAAATGAGCGACACCTGCTCAACCCACCGGTCTGGAGTCCCACGGAGGAGATGGAAGGATATAAAACAGGAGCAACGACAGTGAAGGACGAGAGAGGACCAGGCCTGGACTTTATTTTATGTTTTGATTTTGTTTGTGCGCGACAGTCGTCCGTGAGGGGCCGCCGCGCTGTTTTGTGTTTATTATGATTATTAAAATGTGATTTGATTGTCTGCCGGCTCCTGCCTCCTTCTTCCCATAATTAGGAAGTTTAATGTGTTACAGAGGGATAACCAGTTTGCTATATGATTAAGAGATATTGAGATATCTGTCTCATGAAAACAGTCTAAGTATGATTTATGACCTCTGGTACAGTATAAACATGGAAAGACAATGTACAGAGATTGTGTAAGATGTTATTTTATCTTTTATGGTTATCAAATAAAAAACTAAAAAAGGGGAGGGGGGCTGTGGAGGAAATGTTATTTTCTGCATTATTTGCTTCACTGATTTAAAGAGTGTTCTTGAGACTGTCTCTGAGGGCTTCAGTATGCTTGAGTTTTCGATGGGCTGAGAGATGACAGGAAATCTATTTGTGTATGTGTGCAAGATGGGTGTGAGAGAAATGTTATTTCAGTTTCTTAGACATCCTGGCTACTTAGAAAATGATTTGCATTAAATTCTTAGAAACGCATCTGGAGGACATAGTTAGGCATCTTAAATGGACATATATGTAGAGTATGCATTATGATTGGATGAAATCAAACCATCCTCATTGTTGCAATCAACCCTGAATGACTGTACGAATGTAGACCTTTTCCTGCAGGAAAATAAATATTCAAAAGACTTTTGTTGCATACCTTTACTGAAATTGAAAATTGCCATTACAGCATGAAAATATTAAACATGAACATATATCTAATATTAGTATCAGACATTAAAATTAATATACACTAAACAATAATATAATTCAAGTCTCTGTTGCTCTATATTGTATTGAAATTCAAAGCTTACCCCACATAATTGTGGAATTGAAACTTCATGTCCAAATCTGTACCATATGTTGTTAGTGCTATTTTTCAGTATGATGTTGCAATGCAGGCATTTTTCTTTATGTTCTGATTGAGCAAGATCTATTTCAGACGTGCAAATTCTGTGTCTTTTTACAGTTTACATAAGTGTAAAATCTTATATACGATCAATAAAATGCATGCTGTTAACGAAACTTTATTCAGATTTTAGAATGTGCACTTTGTTATTTGTATAAGATTTGTTGAGGATCCCGTCCATCTGATGTTCATCATGTCCATTTGATGTTTGCTAAGGTTATGTATATGATGCGTAACTTTTTAATATGCAGGAGAAATTCACAATATTAAACAAAAAACTAAATTTACATAGCCTGCATAGGATGTTTGTGTTGTAAGAACATACAGGAATACTTCCGGTATAAAAACACTGACTTGTTAGGTGATGTTTTCTTGTTAAAATCATACAATTTATTCTTAATTCAATAGAATTTATGGGAATACTAGAGTACACCAATATGGCTGTCATGGGGCTGCTACTGCGCAGGAACACAGAGCAAGGAACTAGGAGACCAGGAGTTTAGATCCATGGAGTTTAATCAACATATACAGTAGTAGGGAACCACATGTAGCACATGGGGATGACAATAACAAATACCGGACAGTGCTACTGGATCTATTGACCACAACATTATTTTGCATAGACTAAGATGTCATAGTGGTGCCTGCAGAATAACACATGTTTCATAGACAATTGGGTGAGCTTTTGGAGCAGACCTGACCTGTTGAAAAGAGATGGTCTTCATCCCTTCCGAGGTGGCGCCACTCTTCTCTCTAGAAATATGGCAAATAGTCTTAGAGTTTATACTTGACTAACTGGGGCCCAGGTCAGGAAGCAGACAGACTGGCTAAACCGACCATCTTCTAGCTGCCTCCCGTCACAGAGGTCAGTTAATTCTCAGCACATAGAGACTCTTTCACCTAGATATCACACTATAGAGACTGTGTCTGTTCCCCGCACTAGGAAAAAAATTAAACGAAAACGTCCAAACTATTTTAAGAGTAAGAATTTAATTGAGGTTCAACAAATAAAAAAACAGATGCAATACAGATAAACAAATGATAAAGCTTGGCTTATTGAATATCAGATCCCTTTCTACGAAAGCACTTTTTCTGTAAATACAGTTTTTGACCGTTGCTTGAACACTATAGACCCATGCTTAGACTAAAGTAACACAACTTGAAGCTTTTGTTAACATATCTTAAACACATGTACCCATACCTTAAACTAAAGCGCTGCGCTGCACTCTAGTTGCAATTCTGCAACACACTTACTCCTTCATGCAACACACTTGGTCCTGCATACTACACTCTATTTCATACAAAATGAAATCTCAGAGTGCCGTTTGGAAAACACATGTATCCAAAATACAAAACACATCGGGTAATTGCTACCACACAAATACACAACTGAAGGCACTTACTTGCAAAACTGAACACCAATCAGCCAGCTACAAAAAGCCCTCAGTTTAGCCATTTCAAGGACTTTGCAAGCATGGATGGATAGAGAGCAAGAGGAAGAGCAAGAGGAAGAGCAGGAAGAGGAAGAGTAGGAGGAGGAGGAGGAGGAGGAAGAAGAAGAGGAAGAGGAGGAGGAGGAGTAGGAGGAGGTCGAAGAGGCCATGCACGGACCCCTATTTCTGATGATATAAGAGCAACTTTGGTGGACCATGTCATCAACCGTGGCCTGACTGTGAGGGAAGCTGGGCAGAGAGTCCACCCACACTCCGCATGTCTCTTCTGCAGGCAATGGAACTGTGGTGACATTCAGGTGACAGCAATCCATGGATGGTTTCGACATGCAAGGGGATATTTTCCCCGGTGCCTACTGGGAGAAGACATTGCTTGCGATGTCGATGAGGCCAACAGACGGCGGGATCCATGAGCTCACGAATGCACAATTGCCATGATTTTCTGTGTTTACAGTATAGTGTTTTTTACATTATAATTTTTTTTTTTTTTTTTTGCTTTATCTGAATTCATGTTACTGCAATGTACAGTGCTGCAATGTACAATATTGACCAGGCCTATTTGCTTTTTCGGTTGTTTGAAAATGTGCCTCCTGAAAATATGCCTTCTGAATAAACAGTGAAAATCAAAGACTGCAGTGTTTTATATAAAGTAGACTAGTGTGTTCCCCCTGATCTGAAAGTGTATGCATATGATGCAAGTACGTGTCATTTAGTCATCAGAGTTACATTTTGACAAAGGAATGTTAGGTTTTGATATTAGAGTTTAGGTTTTGATAAGTAGAGCTTCAATTTGACACAGATGTGAATGGTATATTTCCCAGTGTTGTGTCATGTTTACTTGTGTGTAGAGTTTTGACACAATGAGCGAAGTTTTGCAAAATGTGTTCAAGCAAGGGGCAAAAACTGTAATATGATCACTGATCATAATCTAGATGTGCTCTGTCTGACAGAAACCTGACTAAAACCTGATGATTACATTATTTTAAATGAGCCCACCCCCCAAGATTACTGTTATAAACATGAGCCGCGCCTAAAAGTTAAAAGGGAGGTGTTGCTTCAATTTATAACAATGTTTTCCGGATTTCTCAGAGGGCAGGCTTCAAGTATAACTCATTTGAAGTAATGGTGCTTCATATAACATTATCCAGAGAAACAAATGTTAATGACACATCCCCTGTGATGTTTGTACTGGCTACTGTATGCAGGCCACCAGGGCACCATACAGACTTTATTAAAGAGTTTGCTGATTTTACATCCGAGTTAGTTCTGGCTGCAGGTAAAGTTTTAATAGTTGGTGATTTTAATATCCATGTTGATAACGAAAAAGATGCATCGGGATCAGCATTTATAGACATTCTGAACTCTGTTGGGGTTAATGCTTTACATTGTCGAAATCATACTTTAGATTTAATACTGTCACATGGAATTGATGTTGATGGTGTTTAAATTATGCAGCCAAGTGATGATATCTTCAGTTTTGTGCAAACTTCATATAGACAAAATTGTAAATTCTACTTCTTATTACAAGTACGTTAGAACCATCACTTCTACCACAAAAGACTGCTTTGTAAGTTATCTTCCTGATGTATCTGAATTCCGTAACATATCCAAAATCTCAGAACAACTTGATGATGTAACAAAAACTACTCTCTCTTTTCTAGCATTTTAAATACAGTTGTTCCTTACGCTTATGGAAGGCTAAGGAAAACAGTCTGACACCATGGTATAATGAGCATACTCGCACCCTAAAGAGAGCAGCTCGGAAAAAGGAGCGCAGATGGAGGAAAACAAAACTAGAGGTATTTCGTATTGCTTGGCGGGAAAGTAACATATCCTACAGAAAAGCACTAAAAACTGCTAGATCCGATTACTTTTCTTCTCTTTTACAAGAAAACAAACACAACCCCAAGTATTTGTTCAATGCAGTGGCTAAATTAACGAGAAATAAAGCATCAACAAGTGTTGACATTTCCCAACATCACAGCAGTAATGATTTTATGAACCACTTTACTTCTAAAATCGATACTATTAGACATAAAATTGTAACCATTCAGCTGTCAGCTACAGTATCGCATCAGACAGTGCACTATAGATTCCTTGAGGAACAGTTCCACTCATGCTCTACTATAGGAGAGGAAGAATTGTATAAACTTGTTAAATCATCTAAACCAACAACATGTTAGAGCCTATTCCATCTAAGCTCCTAAAAGAGGTGCTTCCAGAAGTCATATATCCTCTTCTGACTATTATTACAGTTTTTGCCCATTGCTTGAACACTATAGACCCATGCTTAGACTAAAGTAACACAACTTGAAGCTTTTGTTACCATACCTCAAACACATGTACCCTTACCTTAAACACAAACGCTGCTTTGCACTCTAGTTGCAATTCTGCAACACACTTACTCCTTTATGCAATACACTTGGTCCTGCATACTACACTCTATTTCATACATAAGACACTTTGTTCAAAAATGAAATCTCAGAGTGCCGTTTGGAAAACACATGTATCCAAAATACAAAACACATCGGGTAATTGCTACCACTCAAATACACAACTGAAGGCACTTACTTGCAAAACTGAACACCTATCAGCCAGCTACAAAAAGCCCTCAGTTTAGCCATTTCAAGAACTTTGCAAGCATGGATGGAGGGAGAGCAAGAGGCAGAGGAAGAGCAAGAGGAAGAGCAGGAAGAGGAAGAGGAGGAGGAGGAAGAGGAGTAGGAAGAGGAAGATGAGGAGGAGGAGGAAGAGGTAAGAGGAGTAGTAAGAGGAAGAGGAAGATGAGGAGGAGGAAGAGGAAGCGGAGGAGAAGGAGGTTGAAGAGGCCATGCACGACCCTCTATTTCTGATGATATAAGAGAAACTTTGGTAGACCATGTCATCAACCATGGCCTGACTGTGAGGGAAGCTGGGCAGAGAGTCCACCCACACTCCGCATGTCTCTTCTGCAGGCAATGGAACTGTGGTGACATTCAGGTGACAGCAATCCATGGATGGTTTCGACATGCAAGGTGATATTTTCCCCGGTGCCTAGCGGGAGAAGACATTGCTTGCGATGTCGATGAGGCCAACAGACGGCGGGATCCATGAGCCCACGAATGAACAATTGCCATGATTTTCTGTGTTTACAGTATAGTGTTATATATATATATATATATATATATATATATATATATATATATATATATATATATATATATATATATATATATATATATTATTTTTTTTTTTTTTTTTTTTTTTTTTTTTTTTTTTGCTTTTTTTTTTTTTTTTTGCTTTATCTGAGTTCATGTTAATGCAATGTACAATATTGAGCAGGCCTATTTGCTTTTTTGGTTGTTTGAAAATGTGCCTCCTGAATAAACGGTGAAAGTTAAAGAGTGTTTTATATAAAGTAGACTAGTGTGTTCCCCCTGATCTGAAAGTGTATGCATATGATGCAAGAATGTTTCATTTTGTTACATATTGACAAAGGAATGTTAGGTTTTGATAGCAGAGTTTAGGTTTTGATAGTAGAGCTTCAATTTGACACAGATGTGAATGGTATATTTCCCAGTGTTGTGTCATGTTTACTTGTGTGTAGAGTTTTGGCACAATGAGCGAAGTTTTGCAAAATGTGTGCAAGCAACGGGCAAAAACTGTAATACCTCATTGTCATTAGGATATCTCCCCAAAATCTTCAAACTGGCTGTTATTAACCCTCCCATCAAAAAGACACAACTTGACCCCAAAGAAATGAAAACTTTAGCCTAAGTTCTGCCAGGAAGACTCAGTTACTTTGTCACTTATTACCTTCATAATTATCCAATCACGTCTTTCGGTATAAAAGATCGTACTTACATATGTTTGAGTTCGCAGATGCCGTCGTGATAACAACCTCCACCCTTCCCACCACCACCAGGATGGTCCTGTCCTTACCTTCCAGGGGGGTCGGCTGAGCCCCTGCCTTTGTCTTCAGGCAGGAAATGCAGGTCCGCTACCCTCGGATTACGAACCATGGGCGGGGCCTTCCGCCAAAGAAATTTATAATTATGCTTGCTGAGGTGTCAATAAATGTATGCTTCGTACATCATTTTATCTCCCGAGTCTTTCTGGTAGAACTAGTTAATTATAGACCAATCTTGAATCTCCCTTTTCTGTCAATATACTAAAAAAGGTAGTATCCTCACAATTATATTCCTTCTTAGAGAAAAATGGTATTTGTGAGGATTTCCAGTCAGGATTTAGACTGTATCATAGTACTGGGATTTCTCTCCTTAGAGTTACAAATGACCTGCTATTATCATCTGATCATGGTTGTATCTCTCTATTAATGCTATTGGATCTTAGTGCTGAGTTCGAAACTATTGACCACAACATTCTTTTGCAGAATGACTTGAAATCGACTTGAACACAAGTCGAATGGAAGTACATTAGCATTAGCATGGTTTAAATCGTACTTATATGACTGCCATCAATTTGAAGCAGTGAATGAAGATGTATCATGTCAATCACAAGTGCAGTATGGAGTACTTCAAGGCTCAGTACTAGGGCCACTGCTTTACATGTTACCCTTGGGAGATATCATCAGGAAACATGGTGTTAGCTTTCACTGTTATGCTGATGATACTCAGCTCTATATTTATTTGCAGCCCGGTGAAATACACTAATTTGAAAAACTAATGGAATGCATAGTCGATATATAAATCTGGATGAAGAGTAATGTCTTGCTACTAAATTCTGAAAAAAACAGGTGTTAATTATAGGACCTAAAAATTCTGCTTGTAATAACCTAGAACACTGTCTAAGACTTGATGGCTGCTCTGTCAATTCTTCGTAATCAGTTAGGAACCTAGGTGTGCTATTTGATCTTTCTTTAGAGAAAGCAACGTTTCCTTAGAAAGCAACGTTTCTAGCATTTGTAAAACTGCATTTTCCATCTTAAAAATATATCGGTAACACTTTATAATAACTGCACACTATTAATTATTAATTAAGCATTAGTAAACAGATAATTCATAATTTATAAAGCATTAACAGACAGTAATAAGCAGTTTATAAATACAGATATAAATGCTTTATTCATGATTTAAAAGCATATATATAATGTGTTTAATAATTGTATTTTCATACTTTATTCATGATCAATTTATCATTTCCAATGAAGTATAGCATTATTTACAAACCAGTTATTTAGGAGTTGCCAGTGATTCATAAGATCACAAGAAATTTAGTAAATTCAGGTAGTTATAAAGCATTTAGTAGTGGTGAGTTAACTTTTTATGTGAGCTCATCTAAAGTGAGGACTAGTTATGCCTTGTAAAGCATTTATAAAGGATATTTAAAGGCTCAGTTATCTTCTAAACAAAAAACGGATACAAACACAACACAGTGATACAGAACATATAAATATTAACAGCCTTTAAATCTCATTTGTAAAAGCTTTACAAGGCATAAATAGTCCTCACTTTAGATGAGCTCACAAAAATAGTTAACTAACAACTACATATGTTTTATAACTACCTGAATTAACCCTGAATTACAGTAGAAATACAACCATTTATTAACACTATAAGTAACTATTACTATATGTCTGAATAAAAAGATGAATGCACATTTAAATAGTTTATTAATCATTTACTTACAATTTCAAAGTGATCTTATGAACAACTGACAACTCCTTAAAAACTGGAGTGTAAATAATGCTATACTTAATTTAGAAATGATAAATTGATCATTAATAAAGTATGAAAAAACAATTATTAAATACATTATAGATATGCTCTTAAATCAGGTATAAAGCATTTATATCTGTACTTATAAACTGCTTATAAATGTCTATTAATGCTCTAAAAATGACAAATTAACTGTTTCCTAATGCTTAACTAATGATTAATAGCATGAAGTTATTATAAAGTGTTACCAATATATCTAAATCACGGCCTATGCTCTCAATGTCAAATGCAGAAATTTTAATCCATGCATTTATGACCTCAAGGTTATGTTATTGTAATGCTTTACTTGGTGGTTGTTCTGCATGCTTAGTAAACAAACTACAGCTAGTCCAAAATGAAGCAGCAAGAGTTCTTACTAGAACCAGGAATTATGACCATATTAGTCCGGTCCTGTCAACACTGCACTGGCTCCCTATCAAACATCGTATAGATTTTAAAATATTGTTTATTACTTATAAAGACCTGAATGGTTTAGCACCTCAGTATTTGAATGAGCTCTCGTTTCAATTTAATCCTCCATGTCCGCTGCAATCTCAAAACTCAGGCAATTTGATAATACCTAGAATATCAAAATCAACTGCGGGCGGCAGATCCTTTTCCTATTTGCCGGCTAAACTCTGGAATAACCTACCTAACATTGTTCGGGAGGCAGACACTCTCTTGCAGTTTAAATCTAGATTAAAGACCCATCTCTTTAAAGGCATGACTAGAAAATGAGAGAGTGAGCTCTGGGACTGGAGCCAACACTGAAGTGAACTGTGGGGCTGGAGCTGAAACAGGAGCAAGCTCTGGGGCTGGAGCAGACACTGGGGCAAGCTCTGGGGATGACTGGAGATCCAGAGCCCTTCCTGGGCTTAACAGGGAATCAGGAGCCCTTCATTGGCTTAACTGGGAAACAGGGACCCTCCCTTGGCTTAACTAGGGATCTGGAGCCCTCCCTGGGCTAAACAGGGCAACAGGAGCCCTGGCTGGGCTAAACAGGAAATCAGGAGCCCTCTGTGGGCTTAACTCTGGAACAGACATATCAGATTTCCTCTAATATATCACTTTACCCCAAACGTAAGACGAAAGTCATACTCTTCAAATGTATTGCAATAATCACATGTAGAAACAGTTGGTAAGATACAGTTATCTTGATAACATTTACATAGCAATAATAAATTGTATAATAAGTGTATTTCCTTAATTTCCCCCGAGTACCAAAAACAGAACAGTTAACATTAGAGCTTGTCAATACTATAGCCTTTCGTAATTTTAATACCGTTTAATACCGGGTTCATGTATTCAGTCCTAGTTACAAAGCTACATAACAGTATATCACAAATCTGTGTTATCCAAATATATTGTAATTTTAAAAACAATGAAATATTCATTATTACAAATAAATATCTCTCATAAAAAGCATATAGCCTCTTCTTTAGCTCCTGAACAAGAAGAGTGTGTAAAAAAGCTTCTACTTTCTTTCATAAAAGACTAAGCAAGTGATACATATGCATTATAAGACAACTAATAATGCAATTATCTCAGTTATATTATGAAGCAAAATTATATACAAGATTAAAAACTTTTTGACATTGTTGTTTAGGAAGGAACTCCATCTTTGAGTAGATCTGAATTTCACAGTTGAATCTGCTGATTTTGAAGACGAAATTTATTCACTTTATTTTTTCGTTGTCATGTCACTGTGTTTGTAATGTACGGAGCCCAACACATGCCATGCAAGAAAAAAGAAATAGATTGTGCGCATGATTTGTTAATTGGTTCCTTCAATGCACTAAAATGTACACAATTACAATTGCATTCCCTCTATTTGCTAAATAGTGTGCACCATTTAGCAAATGGAGGGAACAAATTAGTTAATTGTGCACACAATTTATAAATCGAGTGAACAAAATAGTAAATCGAGGGAATGCAATAGTAATTGTGTGCATGTTTTAGTACATTGAGGGTTACGAATTAGTAAATCGTGAACACGATTTAGCCTACTATTTTTTCTTGCATGTCATGCAGTAATATGTTTTTTCTCCAGTGTGTTTTTTCTTTTGTCTGTTTTCAGATTTGTTGAATGATTAAATCTCTTGTCACAGTGTGAACACTTGTAAGGTTTTTCTCCAGTGTGAATCATCTCATGCCGTTTTAACCTGAATGTGAAAAGACTTTTACTACAGCGAACAAAGCACAGAAACTCTCTCACGCCAGTGTGTATTTTCTGATGTACTTTTAAGTCTTGTAGATGTATAAAACTCTTTCCACATAAGCTTTCAACAATGTTTTGCTGCATTGATCACTTCAGTACAGTTTCTCTCCAGTGTGGATGTTCATATGTATCTTAAAGGGTTAGTTCACCCAAAAAGGAAAATTATGTCATTAATGACACACCCTCATGTTGTTCCAAACCCGTAAGACTTCGGTTCATCTTCGGGAACACAGTTTAAGACATTTTAGATTTAGTTCGAATGCTTTCTGTCCCTCCATTGAAAGTGTCTGTACGGTATACTGTCCATTTCCAGAAAGGTAAGAAAAACATCATCAAAGTAGTCCATGTGACATCAGAGGGTGGGTTAGAATTTTTTGAAGCATTGAAAATACATTTTGGTCCAAAAATAGCAAATACTATGAATTTATTCAGCATTGTCTTCTCTTCCAGGTCTGTTGGGTGCACGTTCACTGCATTGTAGTGATATCAGGTTCGCGAACGAATCACTCGATGTAACCTGATCTTCTTGAACCAGTTCACTAAATCAAACTGAATCATTTGAAATGGTTTACGTCTCCAATAAGCATTAAGCTGTTAACTTTTTTAATGTGGCTGACACTCCCTCTGAGTTAAAACAAACCAATATCCCAGATTAATTCATTTACTCAGACAGTACACCGACTGAACTGCTGTGAAGCGAGAACTGAAGATGAACACCGGCCCGAGCCAGATAATGATTGACTCGTCCACGAGTCAAGCTCTGGTTGCATTGGTTTTTGGATCACCAGTAGTGATGGGAAGTTTGGTTATTTTCTGTGAACCGGTTCTTTCAGACAGTTTGATTCAATAAACCGGTTGAAAAAAAAAAGTTCACCGGTTCTTCTGCGCTCTACGTAATGACGCCATTGGCGATGATTGCCCTTGATTCAAGCCTTCAGTTTACCTGCGCTCATAAGAAAATTCCTTTTGGTCCAAAAATAGCAAAAACTATGACTTTATTCAGCATTGTCTTCTCTTCCGGGTCTGTTGTGAGACCGTTCAAAACATTGCAGTTTAGTGATATCCGGGTTGAGAACTAATCATTCGATGTATCCAGATCTTCTTGAACCAGTTTACCAAAACGAACTGAATCGTTTGAAATAGTTTGCATCTCCAATAAGAATTAATCCACAAATGACTTAAGTTGTTAACTTTTTTAACCTGGCTTACACTCCGAAATAAAAAATAAAATAAATCATAATAGTAATGATAAATAATAATTATTTACTCTTACAGTTAATAAATGATTACAGTAATATATAGTAAATAAAAAAATACTAGTCAATTGCGATTCTATTGCCAATGTATTCGTAGATGGTTGAAGAATGTGAATTTGTATATTCAACACAATTTTATGATTCCAAAAAAACTAAAATAATCTTAAACTCTCTCTGTCGGTTTAGTCGCATTTCTAATATAAACAGTCTTAAACGCCGACCTTTTTGTTCCTCGTGTTTTATTCTTCAGCATTCTGGTTCTTCGTGTTTTATTATACAGGTTTCTTGTTCCTCGTGTTTTATTCTCCAGGTTTCTGCGCTGCAGGTTCAACTCCTCCGAGAGTATCCTAGCGCCCCCCAGGAGCCCGGGTCACCCTCTTCACATTCCGCTGAGGTTCCCCACTCCTTGTCCGGCACTGCGTGTTCAGCTCCTCCATCTGCAGGGTGGGTCGTCCCAGTGATCTGTCGTTGACCTCTGCTCTTGAAGGGTTCCTGTTCTCATATATGGAGCCATCCTGTCCCAGTGTAAAACCAATATCGGTCCCCTGGTCCTCTTCCGAACATGAAAAACAGACTCTCCTACCCTTTTAACAATGTTACAGGGTCCTATCCAGGCACAATCCAGTGAACGTCCCTTCTGGACTATAGACCCATACCAGCTTTTGCATACTCAGACTTGCAAGCAGGACCATTGCACTGAAGATCCCAGTCTTTTTCATCCTGGCTCACACACAGGACCAGCTGGATGGTCAGTGTTCGATTGTGGCTCTATACTAACCCATCACTCTTGGGGTGTAGGGGAGTTGTCCTTGTCTTCTGGATGCCCAACTGCCAGCAGAACATGGAGAACACATGTGACTCAAAGTTCCTCTCCTAATCCGAATGCACCTCAGTGGGAACCCCAAAGCGAGCAAACATACCTTCCAGCAGGACATTCGCCACTGTCCCTACCTCCTAATTAGCAACAGCATAGGCCTTTGGCCAATTTGTAAAGTAGTCCATGGCAACCACCACAAACCGATTTCCTCTAGGGGCTCATGCGATCCATGGGACAGCCTACCGGCCGTTGTTGTAGCGGGGGTAGCTGGGGTCTTGTCAGCCAGTCCCTGCATCACATATCCAGCCAGTGGCTCACATTGTGGGCAGGATGCCATACAGGTGCACCTTGACTACCCATCAGCATTGTGGTGACTCTCACCGATGCTGAATGATGAATTGAAACTGCTGCAGGGTGAATGGTAATCTAGAGTCTGGGGCAGCCAAGACTGGCACATGACACAAAAACCCCTTCAGACTTTATAAAGCCTGTCGCTGTTCCTGCCCTCTCTGGAACCTCTGTGATTTCTTTGTTAACTCGTGAAGGGGAGCGGCAACAGTTGCGAACCCAGGGATGAATTTCTGATAATATGATGCTAGTCTCAGTTAAGTCTGCAAATGCCTAAGTTTGCATGGGACTGGCCAATCTTGAACAGCTGCCATCTTCTGATCATCATTAGCCACCCCTGTAGCTCTCACATTGTGGCCCAAGAAGGTCACGACTTTTTGCATCAGCTGACACTTCTCCGGATGCAATTTCAGACCAGCCTGGCCTACCCTGGTCACAACAAGGATCGAGGGGGCTCAGGGCTTTCTTCACCATGCAATAAAATGTCATCCAAATACATATGCCTCTCATGGAATACCCTGGAGTACCCACTCCATCAGCCGCTGAAAATGTTGCTGGAGTGTTGCACAGACCAAAGGGGATGGTCTTAAATTGTCAGAGGCCTTTCCCTGTGAAGGCAGTCTTCGGTCTTATGTCAGCACTGAGGGGGACCTGCCAATACCCGCTACGCAGATCTAGCGAAGAGAACCAACTAGACCCAGTGATCCAATCCAGTGACTCGTCAACCCACAGGAGCGGGAAAGAGTCCTTGACAGTGACCTCATTCAGGGTCAAATACAACTTTTGGGAGTGTTTGCACAAGACATGCTAAAATAGGGTGCGGGGGACTTTTTATAGTTTTTAAGACAACATTCTTCATCATATTTGTTCAGCAATATCAGCAGAAAACGATTAGTGGGCGTTAGCGCACTGATCAGTGCACTGATCAGCACATCTCTCTCCACTATGGCCCACTCTCCCTCGGGATAACCCTCATCCCGCCCATAGCGGGACTCTCCTTTGCTTTGCTCTAACTTTTCAGTGGATTACTGGGGCGATCTTACCAGTTTATTTTCCATTGTTTTCTGGGAAAAACAAACAAAAAGCTGTGGTATTCATCCCACTTCACCAGTGCGACGTTTTGCACTTTCCCAGGAGAAACAGACAGGAGACAAGAATCCGATTTGAAGGCACCTAACGGGCTGTGGTTTATTTCCTGAATGTTTACAATCTAAACGCGGGTATCAGGAGCTGCCTTAACTTCCCAGAAAAAGTAACGAAATGCAAAATGCTCACAGCCAACAAAATACTTCTTCCTCTACTCCACGTTTTTCCCCTCCCTTCTCACTGTTTCCCCAACAACAGGTGAATCAAGTAAACACATTTATAGCAGATAATAAACAGTGTCATCGCTACAATATATTCATATTTAAGAAATTTGAAATGTTCTGACAAACAATTAAAACAAATCAAAACTAAATAATCATACTTATACTTTGGATGACAAAGTATTTTTCACTAATAACATTTTTTTTTTTTTTATAAAACTATAATTAGAGAAGAAGTAAACACTGTAACCAACAGGGCACTCAGTATTCTGGTAAGTTTGTGTGCATTGTCAAGAGGAGCTGACGTGCTCAACTTCGGCATAGACAAGCTCAACCCAAAGCACCCAACGAAAGGGAGCAGGAAACCATGGAACAAGTTAAGAAGCTCCAAGCAGCCCTGGCAGCAGCTCAGCTTGACCAGCAACATGCAACAGCTGCCCAGAAAGATCTGGTAAAAAGTCTGTAAAAAAATCTGGTATGCCGAACAACTACTACAGAAAGCTAAGAAAGACATCAGAGACAAGAATTCTGAAATCAGTGCTTTGGAAGACCACCTTGAAAGGTAGAGAACTGAAATGGACAATCTGACCCAACAACTAGATGATACCAACGATGAGCTCTACATGGTCAGAAAAGAACTCAAATATGCTTACGAGAAGAAAAAAGAACAAAGGAAAGAGAAACATCTCTTAGCCTCATCACTGCTGAGCAGAGCAGACTCCCACATCCAAGAACTGGCATATGACAAAAGGAGAGAAGGGCCACAACCCAAAACCTCACCTCCCTTCACCACACAACCCTTTCCTGCCAACGAAAGAATACCTCCTGTCAAAGCAGACCTTGGAGCTGCACATGGGATGACCATCAAAGACCTCAGCAAGCTGTCTAAAACATCAGCAGGTTCAACCCGAACTCCAAAGAGGGCCACAAAATTCAGGCTTACCTGCAAGATATCGAATTTAACCCTCTGGAGTCTAAGGGTATTTTTGGGGCCTTGAGAAGTTTTGTCATGCCCTGACATTTGTGCTTTTTTCAGTTTCTTATAAATATCTAAATGGGTAAAGTCTAATATCACTGTAATCAGCACAAACTGGGCTATAATAATATGTGAAACCCATGCATGTACATGATTGTATTTTTGAGAAAAAAAATGTTATGCATGGTTAGTGAAAAACTAAAAATGTTAAATCACTTGAATAAGGGAATAAAACACATACATAAAATTGGTTGCCGGAAAAGTTGAGAACTGGAGCTTGTAGCCTAGAATTTTTCTTTCTGAATGATGTGAAAATCATCTTGTTTACTCACTCACAGAAAACAATATATTGATTTAAATTTTCTAAAACACTTTTTGTTGGTAAAAGTCATATGCGAGTAGGCGTCAACTATCATGAATATCATTGTGATTTACACCTGAGAAGACAAAGGCCTGCATAATGAGCTGCATAATGAGCCTCTCATTCAACTGTGCTACTGTGAGTGAGGACTTACAAGAAAGAGAACAAAATAAAAGTATATAATTTTATGTTTGTAGTTTATTAAGAATATATTTAATTATCCCACAACATAATTTAATATCCACTTGGGGGAGCAGTTAAACAGTTTATTAGGAACAATCAAAGCTGACTTTCAAATTTTTTGGCATCCTTTCTCTAGTCACACAATCCTTCAGAAATCCTTTTAACAATCTTATTTTCTACCAAATAAACCCCATTTATTATCATCATCATTATTATTATTATTATTATTATTATTAATGTTGAAAAGAGCTGATAATATTTTTCAGGTTTTTTTAGGGGGAATAAATCAAAAGAACTGCATTGTTTTTACATTTGTTGGAGTTATCTCTATTTGTCACATTTATATTATTTACATCAAGCTTTTGAATGGTATAGTATTGTATATTGTTATTGAAACTTCATAATGTTTCACTTGATTATACATTTAGTCAGGAATTATAGTTTGGAAAAAGTATTTGGAAAAAGTCTAACTAGTAAAATGTTTACACGTTATGTGAAAACTAGTACAAATAAATAAAGAGAGACTTACTCTGTTTATGATCTCTGCTGAATAAAGTGCTTCATTCTTTTTTTCTGAGGAAATCCATTTCTCAAATCCTCAACCACATCACATCTTTTTGGGGTGAATTATGTCTTAGTCCTCTCATCGCGAAGCAAACAGTAAAATAAAATAAAAACTTGAAGAATAGTCTGGCTGCTTTTTCTTCTGTGTGGGCGTATTCAAGCCGCGCGCTTCAGTTTGAATCTGAATAGCGTGTTCAGCGCGGGGGCGTGGTCACATTAAATATAATGAGCGGAGATATGAAAAATAGACATCGCGTTGTTTTCATATGGATTACTTTATCTCAGAATATTTGTTTTTGGCAGCACTTGTTTAGTTTAAAAGTAGACATTCCAGGCTTTCTATAGATATCTCTCTCATGTCTCTTCGTTGAGTATTCACGGAGTTACAGTTCATTTTAATGAAATGTTTGTACATGACGATCAGCGGAGACAAAGACTGTAGACAGCGCACCTTGTTTGTTATCTTTATTTTATAAGTGCACAAAGGTTTTTTGTTATTATGTCTGTATCCAAAAAAAACTAGACCCTTTACAGATTCGATTGATGTATTGCTCTTATCTGTACGATTAAAACTGAGAGTGTAATTTAAGTTCTTTTCGGGGTTATCAGGTGAAAATGACTCAAAACGCATATATGCGTTAATCGACTCGAAAGGGTTAATCTGGAAATGAAACCTCATTTGACCAACAGAGACAGATTATACATCCTTAGAGCCATGTCCAGTCATGAAGTACAAACTTTCTAGATCGACAGCCCAGTCATACAGAAGTGTCTGTACATAGACTGTTGACTGCCTTGGAAATCAAACAAGGTCGACAAGAGACTTCACACGTTCACTACAACCCACTCGACAAGTCTACTTTGGTGCACACAACAAACCTGACCTTGAAGAGGATATAAACTTCAAAAGCCTCTTTCTAAGAAATCTGCACCCTGGAGTCAGCCACCATCTAGGCATCATGGCCTGTCCGCGGTCCATGACCCTCCTACAGTTGCGTGACCTAACACAGAAGGCCTATAACAAGCAGAAGATGGCATCAAATTAAGGTAACAAAACATCCACACTCACCTCAGGTCTGGTAGGAAGGTTTGACAGGACCGACATACTGACAGCATTTCGTGGCAGTTGATGTGAAGACCAGTGGCCGGTTTTCCTTTGTACAGAGTTCCCCAAGCATCTGTCGAAACCACTTTTTTTCCTGCAGACCATTACCAGGTCACCCTGTTCCATCCAATATTCTTTCAAGGGGTCAGGGCCGTTACAAAGGCCTGTTCTAGCAGGACAAGCAGGTGTCTGTGACGCCGTGCATGGTTTGGAACCCATGGATTCAGCCAGTACTGAAGGGGAAAAATACGAAGCAGGCCAAACTGTAGCACTGGAAAAGGTGTGACCATAAGGCCCAGCATCTATTGAAATACCTTAAGGGGGTGAGAAGCTCTGGCCTTGAAGGAAGCCGCAGGATGCTGCATGATCAGAGTGTGTTCTGTCGCAACCACCATTCTCATTTGGGTTGAGTTAAACAATGTTCCCAGGAACGATGCTCATTGAAGGCTTCTCCACATCTGTGGCTGCGGGAAAAGTTTATTGAATAATTGTATTTTGTTTTTCTCACAAATTCAACAAGTGTTTTTTTACCAAAGCAAATGGAAAACAATGCTTCACTACAACATTTCGAAATAAAACTTAGTCAAAAGATGCTTTGAGCTTGTGGCTGTGGAAGTAGTAGTGGAAGTAGAAAATGTATGTTTAATCCTTACAGTACAATAAATATTAGGTTATTATGACATTCAAGAACATGTAAAATTATTTTACATTTTATTATGTAAGGGAAACAGATAAATTTAGCTCAAAGAGGATCATTTAAGTGGTTGCTGTTGCACAGACAGGAATGTTGTTCTAGAGATGGAGTTTATTTGACAGTTTGTTCTTGAGCACAAAGTGGATGCTTCATCCGCAGACGGTTCAAAATAATTGGGAGATCTTTGGCAAGGCGTAAGTGGAACTATCATTGCCCAATTTATAAATCCAAGACACGGACATGGACGCGTTGGCCCACAACTGGCCCAACCTCCTTCTCTATGCTTTCAGCAGGTAATCAGACAAATCAGGGAATAAGAATGCAAGGTTCTCCCAGTGGCCCTGCTCTAGAGAAACCAGCATTGGTTTTCAGAGCTGTCGCAGCTTTTCATAGTATCCCTGTGGCCCATTCCACTGAGGTGGGATCTCCTCTCTCAGGCTCTGCATCTTCGGCCAATCAACGGGAGCCTGCAAGCCTTCCAGAGTGTGTTCTAAACACCATTTCTCAGACTAGAACTCTGTCTACAAGACATCTCTTTGCCCTTCAGTGGTCAGTATTCTCTTCCTGGTGCTTAGCCCACGGTCAAATGAATGGGAGACTTACAGGCGCTTTCTGTGAGCCCTACCTGCCTGGAGTTCGGGCCTGGTGACTCTTACAGTAGGTCATTCTGAAACTGAGGCATGTTTATATACCTAAGGTGCTCTCTTGTCCGTTCAGGGCACTGGTAATTTCACTCTCTGCATTTCCACCCTCAGAAGAGGGCCAGGAGTTGAAATTTACTCTGCTCCATTTAGGCAGTTTGAACAGCTCTTTGTTTGCTTTTTTGGATGTGCTAAAGAGCATCCAGTCACAAAGCAGAGACTTTCTAAGTGGATAGTTGATGCTATTATGCTAGCCTACTCTCCCATGGGCTTGCAATGCCCCATTGGAATACGAGCCCATTGAACTAGAGGCGTCCCCTCTTCTTGGGCATGGTCTAGCGGCGTGTCTATTGTAGAAATTTGTGCGGTGGCCAGTTGGGCCTCGCTGTCCACATTTCCTAGTTTTTATAACCTGGACATCCCTGCCTTGCAGGATAGAATTCTTTCTGCATAACTGGCATGCAGCTGCTTATGCACTATCGCTATGAGCAGGATTTTGGCTGTAACATGCTCATATCAGAGGATTTATTCATGCACTTTTGGCCCTCATGAGTGCCCGGGCTTTGCAAGTCTTTTGGAACAATCATTCAGGCTGGGCTTGACCTCTATGAGCTTAGCCAGTTCGCCTTGTGAGGTGTTTACTATTCTTGACCCTTTGTCCCCTGAGGTGCCTAGGGCAAGGTCACACATTTAGTCATTCCTTTGCCATAGCACGGCGTGATTGTACTGGTTACCATAGCAGACGCAGTACAAGTATTGATAGGGAATGTACTCGGTTACACACGTAACCTATATTCCCTGAGATATGGGAATGAGTACTGCAGAATCATACTATAGAGAGCAAGTATAATTACAGTTACCGTATTTTCCGGACTATAAGTAGCACTTTTTTTCATAGTTTGGCTGGTCCTGCGACTAATAGTCAGGTGCGACTCATCAAAATTAATCTGACATTGACCAAGAGAAAACATTACCATCTAGAGCTGTGAGAGGGCGCTCTATGCTGCTCAGTGCTCCTGTAGCCTACCACTGAACACACACAGCGCCCTCCCGTGGCTGTAGACGGTAATGTTTTCTCTTGGTCCTAAATAAATGCGACTTATAGTCCAGAGCGACTTATATATGTATTTTTCCTCATCAATACGTATTTTTGGACTGATGCGACTTATACTCAGGTGCGACTTATGGTCTGAAAAATACGGTATACATCCTCTTGTCAACCACAACAACTCACCCTGAAGATGAAATACGTTCTTATCTAGCTCTCATCCATTTTCATGCAGTCAGATTATCCATCTTCTACATCACTGCTGTGTGTGTGGGGCTGCCGTGTCTGATTTGGGCTTTTTTGTTTTCTGCACCTTCAGGGAAAGACTAGAGGCTGGCTCTCAGCCTTTATCCTCCTCCTCCTCCTCTGTGACCTTTTGCAGCTGCCCCTGAATCCATATATATTGTCAGAACTTTTTTTTTTTTTACTTTTCCCTCTGGCCTTGACATTTTTATCTGAAGATCTGTAGCCTTCACCTGCAACATCTGGTGGTTCTGGGGTGGGTTCTGACACTGAAATACCCACATATCTCATCTTATATTTTCTCATCCCCGTTACATCATAATCTCCATCACTGTATTTCTTTTTCCCTTAAGGCTGGTCACACACTGGCTGCGTGGCGTGAGCATGGCGTTTCTGCTGTGTGTCAGTTGCGGCTGCTTCGCGTTTTCTGTGTCTTTACACACCTGAACCTTGCCTGACGTAGTGCTGGCACGCTGCTGCTGTAGGTGACATGGAGGGAGGCCACCGACAGACCAGGATCTTGTCTTCATGACAACAATTTCAACTTTTTTACACACCTACACCTTCATGTTAAGCATATATATAAAGCCTACTGATAAAGGACACCGTCAACCGTATTGATGGCAAAATAGACTATGTTTGACAGGTGCAATATTTGAAAATCGATAATTATTTATTTTTTTAAATTACATTTATATCTGAATTTATGTCAACCTATAAACTTTCAAACATCAAAATGTTATGAATTAATATGTATTTCAGACAGGAACCACTTTGGCAAGTTTACTTGAGTTTATTGAACACAATTTATCTTTGGTGGTATGGTTCCTTATGGGGGTTCTTGCTCCCAGAATAACTGAACATACAAGAGCTTTAACATTAACCCCCAAAACATAATTAGGGGTATTACTGCTTGAAGAAGAATCCCCCCAAAACCAACCTGGTTCCAATCCTGCAAAGAGACAAGACAGTGTTATTTATGTATCCTTAATGTAGCCTACTGGCTAGCAAAGGGTATTCGCCCTTCTAATGAGGCAGAGAATAGCGGGCCTCTCTATAATTAGGGTAGCTAGTAATAGCAGTGAAGGGTATTGTCTCCAGCGGGAGAACCGCAAATGAGCAGCATGTGCCTGAGCTTGGTTTGAGTGGTGGGAGAGTAGCGTTTCCTTGTTTCCTTCCTGCAAAAGGGAAAGAAAATGTTATAGAGATGTCCTTAATGCAGCCTATGGTAGGAGAGGGGTATTCTCCCCTCTAAAACGCGAGGGAGAGAATAGCAAGTCCCCTCTTTATTTTAAGTAGCAGGTGCGTTCATCCTCTGCTGAAGGATGAACAGTAGTCCCCTGCAGCCATAGCAGTAAAGGGTGTTCTCATCAGCTGGTCCCTTTCTTCTGAGGGGGAGTTTGTCCCTCGCTTGAGGGATAACAGCGGCCCCCTCAGGTATCGCGGCAAGGGGTGATCTCCCAGCAGGAAGAAAACAGCAGCCCCTTTTCCTTTATAATTTTTTCTCATCTCCTTCTCATTCAAGTTCGCCTTCCCCATCTCCATTTATTTAGCAGGGGTGTTCACAGCCTATGCTGAAGGATGAACAGCAGTCCCCTGCAGCTATAGAAGCAAAGGGTGTTCCCTCCAGCTGGAGATTCCCATCTCCTTCTCATTCTTTTTTTTTTTTTTACATAGCAGCGAGGAATTTCTCACAAGCTGGAGAAAACAGCAGTTCCTTCCTCGTTCTTCTAATTCTCCATCTACTTCTCCATTCCTTCTCATTAGCCTCCTCATTCTTCTCATCCTCCATCTCCTTCTCCATTTCATTCTTCTTATCCTCCTCCTCCTCATTCTTCTTCTCATCCTTCTTATGCGTCCTATTTTATTATTATTAAATGTATGTAGTATGAAATATCCACTGGTTATAACTAGTGCTTCTATATTTAGCTGTAGATCAGCTATAGACCATTACTCTGCATCAGAAGCCTGTCCAAAATTGGTTCATGAGGAGAAACAGACATGTCTATATCACATACTTATCACTATAAAGCAAATAAAATGCAGAATTGTCAAATATGCAGGCATTTCAGAACATTTCGTGAGCACATACTCCCCAGTGCTTAATACGGTGCCATATTTTTCAAGAATAAAGTTAACATGATCAATTTTTTTTTTTTTTTTTATGCTATTACAGAGGGGTATCCATGCTTGATCGGTGTAGGATGATGATGTGACTCAATACAACAGCTGACTACATTAAAAGCTTTTACCGTTCTAACACAGATTTGTGGCCTTTATTGGAACTGAAATGTCATGTGGTGAGTCTGTCCAATCATGAACAGCTGTGTTTTCATCAGCGCTCCAGCTGTCACTCTGGAGAAACTGCAGGCTGAATCAGCCGGCTGCTCTCGAACGATCTCGCGATACTTCATGCCACACGTGACGGTCATGTGCATCGGCGCAGTCTCAGTCGGACAATATTCTACCCGGTATGCACTGCCTCAGTCAGATTGCGATTGTTTTGCACAGTGCTGGGGAGTCGAACATGCCTGATGGTTTCGGAGGATGGTTAGTCTTTGTCGCCCTCTGTTGTTCAGAGAAAGGTACACCTGGGTTCTTAAGCCCTTGAGTAAATCCAAGCATTTCCAAAGACATTTAATTTCCAGCACTTTAGACTGGGTAAATTACCCCTTTTTTTTGCATAAATACTTTTAGTTTAGTACTTTTATTTTGAACTTATTAAATAAATTGGTTATACAGCTAAAACACCTTTAATAAACTATTATAATAATCTAAGTAATGACTTAATGATCACTTAAATGCAAATATATATTAAAACATTTGTTGAATCTGAGATCACATGAATTTGCCTTTTTTTTATATATATATATATATTTTCAGCAATATTAAAAATACCCACCCTTGTTCAAGAGTGGTGCTTGATGCAGCATTTTCTGAAAGACACACACATAAAATACATTCATAACCAAAAGTGTTTAAATTATCTATGAATACTAAAAACAGTGTATTTTAATATCCACTTAAAGTCAGTCACTACATTATCACTATTTATTATTTAGTTATCAATGAACATGAAATGGTTGTTAAACAACCACACACAAGTTCATAATCCATCATTTATTCATGTTTTTTGCCACATTCCCACTACAGCTTTGTGCAAAACAACACATTAATTATGCACAGACAGAATTTATTCATTCACAATTTCATTAGAATGAATTATAAACTCAAGTCTGCTACAAAATAGTGCCGAGAAACATAAAAAAAATACTTTTTATCCCATTTAAAAACCTAACACAAATAAATATTTAATAAAAAGAAAACAGGTCACATTTGTTAAATTAATTCCAAACACAAACATTCATTGGTGTCATTTCCCTGTATGTGTATGTGAAACAAAACCCTCCAGAAAAAGTAGCACAAGATTCACGTGTTACATGATTTGAGAATTTGAGAAAGGTGTCCAATATTGCTGTTTATTTTTTTTGCTTTGTCCCTCAGATTCTCTTCAGCCTACCACTTTATTTTTTATCAGTGTTTTCTTCTAGGGCCTGATCACTACCAGAAACAACCCCAGGCTTTTTGTACCACATACTCCTATTCTTTTCCTCATTTAGCTTTGAAGATCTCCAATCATGGAGTTCTTTGCGAGTCCATCATAGTGCAGTAGAGTCCGGGTATTGGGCTCGTCTGGGTTCTAACTCAGTCACATCTCTCCTCATATGACTGTCTCAGAGCAGTTCTGCCTCATCGTCCTCATCCTCAGAGCCTGATGGACCCTGCCGCACCTCCTCATACCACTTATTAGTGAGGGTTTTCATCTGAATCCGCCCATGCAGCAGATCCTTAGAGAGGAAGAACGACAGATTTTTTTTTTCTACATTTAACTGGACTAATCTGCAATCTTGTGTGAGTCTACGGGTGAAGAAAGGGTTCAGATACTTGGCTTCTTCCTCTGTCAGCTCCGACAAATGTGTTCAGATTCAATGGCATTACCCTGAGAGAACAGAAATAGAAAGAGAGAGAGAAAGAGAGAGAGAGAGAGAGAGAGTCATGAGTGTTTGCTCTGTTCCAAAACTTAGCTGCTATGCATCTTGATAAATAAGCGCTAGTGAATAAGAAGCCACTAATCTGAAATCTGCATATATTTATCCCTCTGGATTCATTATCTCCACTACATTGGGCAGATTTATTAGTATTAGTATTTATTAAATTCCATCATTATATTATACATTTAAAATATTTAAAATAAAACAAAATAAACAAATGGCATATACTGTTTATTTATTCAAAACCCTAAGCATTTACCCTTTCTTTCTTTCTGATTAATGATTCATGTTTTAGTGTTAATATCCAAAGAAGCACAATAGCTTTTATTCTGCAACTGCATAAGACTTATTCATGAAATATGAGCAGATTTCTGTGTAATTTTTTTTTTTTATCATGAAAGTGTTTATACTTTCAAAACATGAATACTAAAAAAATGACAGCTGCTCTGAAACACTCAAACCATTTGTAGTTTTTCAAGAAAACTGATGATACTGAATTTTGACAATATTTACCATAATCTTGAGTTTTTTTGCCCATATAAACAATGGAAACGTTGTGCTAACACTCACAGATGTTTTATAAGAGTGATTACTCTTTTCTAGTTATCTTATTGTTTTATTGTGATATGTTTATCAAAATAAACTGCTAAAAAATGCAGACCCCACTGGTATTTAATAATTATACTGTAGGAATTCATAAATCATTACAAAACACTGCATCAAATCTTCTTGATCTGCAATTACATACGCAAGCATTGCATGAGTACCACTATGGAAAACAGAAAGTCTCTAGCTTTACTTCTCCATTTTCAACTCTTTCCCATGAGTGGCACATCTCGCACAAAGACTGCATTAACACTTGGAATTGATGATGCAGATCGGATCATCAGTCAAATAGAACACAACGTGTTTACACTTGACTACATCATCTTACTATTCTATCTGGATAACCGATCGGATCTGTCTTTCCCTGACCTGCTCTGATCGTGGTTGTATCTCTCTATTAGTGATATTGGATCTTAGTGCTGCGTTCGACACTATTGACCACACCATTTTTTTGCATTAACTAGAACACTTTGTTGGCATTAATGTAAGTGCATTAGCATGGTTTTAATCATACATATATGTCCGCCATAAATTCGTAGCAGTGAATGTAGAGGTATCATATCGATCACAGGTATGGAGTACCTCAAGGCTCAGTACTAGGGCCATTACTCTTCAAGCTTTACGTGTTAACCTTCGGTGATATCATCAGGAAACATGGTGTTAGCTTTCACTGTTATGCTGATAATGCTCAGCTCTATATTTCTTCGCAGCCCAGCAAAACATACAAATTTGAAAAATTAATGGAATGCATAGTCCATATAAAAAACTGGATGACGAGTAATTTCTTACTGCTAAATTCTGAAAAAAACAGAGATGTTAATTATAGGACCTAAACTCTGCATGTAATAACCTAGAATGCTGTCTAAGGCTTGATGGCTAATCTGTCAATTCTTTGTCATCAGTTAGGAACCTAGGTGTGCTTTTTGATAGCAATCTTTACTTAGAAAGCAACTTTTCTAGCATTTGTAAAACTGCATTTTTCCATCTCAAAAATACATCTAAATTATGGCCTATACTCTCAATGTCAAATGCAGAAATGTCAATCCATGCATTTATGACCTCAAGGTTAGATTATTGTAATGCTTTATTGGGTGGTTGTTCTGCACGCTTGGTAAACAAACTCAAGATAGTCTATACCGATTTTCCCCGGAAAAACACGACCGGCTGGAGGCGCGACGTGTGGGCGGAGCTAAAGAATCACAAGCGCCAGTAGGCTTTTGCGTTGAGAGCGTTTGGAATTTGTGACATTACCGTGAGGAAAAAAAAACCATCATCCAAAACAAACCATGGCTAACAGTCAGATTCAGCCGTTTATTTATGATCCAGAATCAGATCCCGAGGCTGAAACTGAACGAGAGCAGCAGCAGCAACAACGACTCGCTCCGAGCGGGGCTCGAACCCGGGTCTCCGGCATGGGAGGCGGACGCACTAACAAGGAGGCAGAGATATTTTAAGCAGTTTTACTCACCGCCTGCGGTTCCAACACACGATCACGACCTTTTTCGTCGGGATTGCATCATCCTTAAGAAATATGGTAAATGGTAAATGGACTGCATTTATATAGCGCTTTCAACAGACCACATGGCCATCCAAAGCGCTTTACAAGTTGCCTCACATTCACCCATTCACACACTCATTCATACACCGACTGCGGTGTCAGCCATGCAAGGCGCCATCCAGCTCGTCGGGAGCAGCTGGAGTTAGGTGTCTTGCTCAAGGACACCTCAACACTTGGTCAGGTGGAGCCGGGGATCGAACCACCAACCTTCCGGTTTGTAGACAACCTACATGAACCACTGAGCCACTCTGCCACCCCATATATGATACGCAAATCCATCGTCAAACTGGGCCTTGTGTAAAACTAGCATCTTCGAATTGCAGGGAACAAACAAAAACACTTGCACAACTCCGTTGATGCTCTGTAAAAATAAACTCCATCCAATGGTCCCTTAATGCTGTTCTTTTTTTTTTTTGGTAATCTGTGCAGGGTTGTCTTGTCCTGGCAACCAAAAACACACTTCTTTGTGACTTTTCGCGACGCTCTCGCTCTGATCAGTGAATGAATGTCTGTGCTCAGCCTCTCAGTGCTCTGCTATACGGGAGCGCGCGCTCTTCCGGCAGACGTGCCCTTAGGACCCATATAAGGAAATTCCGCTCCATCTAACGTCACACAGAGCCATACCCGAAAAAAACTTTCCGAAACTTGTGACAAACCGGAAGGAGTATTTTGGGAACAAAAATACTCCTTCAAACGTACAACTTAATTTTTGAAACTTTGAACATGTTTAGCATGGGAATCCAACACTTTAACAGTGTAAAAAACTCAGTATGCATGAAATAGCATTTCACCCCCCCTTTAAGACCCATCTCTTTAACCTGGCTTACACATAACACACTAATATGCTTCTAATACCCAAATCCGTTAAAGGATTTTTAGGCTGCATTAATTAGGGAACCGGGAACACTTCCCATAACACCTGATGTACTTGCTACATCATTAGAAGAATGGCATCTACGCTAATATTAGTCTGTTTCTCTCTTATTCCAAAGAGCCACCAGATCCAGTCTGTATCCAGATCAGAGGGTCACTGCAGTCACCCGGCTCCAGTACGTATCCAGACCAGATGGTGGATCAGCACCTAGAAAGGACCTCTACAGCCCTGAAAGAAGGCAGAGACCAGGACATCTAGAGCCCCAGATACAGATCCCCTCTAAACACCTTGTCTCAGTTGACCACCAGGACAAGACCACAGGAAACAGATGATTCTTCTGCACAATCTGACTTTGCAGCAACCTGGAATTGAACTGCTGGTTTCTTCTGGTCAGAGGAGAACTGGCCCCCCGACTGTGCCTGGTTTCTCCCAAGGTGTTTTCTCCATTCTGTCACCAATGGAGTTTTGGTTCCTTGCTGCTGTCGCCTCTGGCTTGCTTAGTTAGGGTCACTTCATTTACAGTGATATCGTTGACCTGATTGCAAATGATTGCACAGATGCGGCAGACGGAGACGCTGAAGAGGGACTTCAGGAGCCTGATCGAGACGGTTCGCAGCACGACGCCCGCGGAGACGATCGTCGTGTCAGGACCACTGCCCACGTATCGACGAGGACACGAAAGGTTCAGTAGACTTTTTGCTTTAAATGAATGGTTGTTGTCATGGTGTAAAGAACAGAAACTGCTATTTGTTAATAACTGGAATCTTTTCTGGAAGCGTCCTAGACTGTTTCGCGCTGATGGATTACACCCCAGCAGAATTGGAGCGGAGCTTCTCTCTGACAACATCTCCAGGACACTTCGCTCCATGTGACTAGTAAGACAATTCTCAAATAACCATTATGATGAGTTTTGTTCCACCCGCTTAAATGCTAAAAGTACTTGTGCTGTAAAATCTATTAAGACCGTGTCTGTTCCCCGAATAGTGAGGTCAAAATATAAATATAAATATAAATATAATGTAGGATCTAGAAAAAATCTTATCGTAATTAAACCAGAAAAATGTAAAGTAAATGAACAAAAACAATTTTTAAAGTTTGGGCTCATAAATATTAGATCACTCACACCAAAAGCAGTTATTGTAAATGAAATGATCACAGATAATAGTTTTGATTTACTCTGCTTGACTGAAACCTGGCTAAAACCAAATGATTATTTTGGTCTAAATGAGTCTACTCCACCAAACTACTGTTATAAGCATGAGCCCCGTCAGACTGGTCATGGCGGGGGTGTTGCAACAATATATAGTGATATTCTCAATGTTACCCAGAAAACAGGATACAGGTTTAACTCTTTTGAAATACTTCTGCTAAATGTTACTCTGTCAGACATGCAAAAGAAATCTAATGTATCTCTTGCTCTGGCTACTGTGTATAGACCACCAGGGCCGTATACAGAATTCCTAAAATAATTTGCAGATTTCCTCTCAGACCTTCTAGTTACAGTTGATAAGGCGCTAATCATGGGAGATTTTAATATTCACGTTGATAATACAAATGATACATTAGGACTTGCGTTTACTGACCTAATAAACTCCTTTGGAGTAAAGCAAAATGTCACCTGGCCCACTCATCGTTTTAATCATATACTAGATTTAATTATATCGCATGGAATCGATCTTACTGCTATAGATATTGTACCTCAAAGTGATGATATTACAGACCATTTCCTTGTATCGTGCATGCTGCGTATAACTGATATTAACTATATGTCGCAGCGATACCGTCTGGGCAGAACTATTGTTCCAGCCACCAAAGAAAGATTCGCAAATAACCTGCCTGATCTATCTCAACTGCTATTTGTACCCAAAAATACACATGAATTAGACGAAATTACTGACAACATGGGCACTATTTTCTCTAATACATTAGAAGCTGTTGCCCCAATCAAATTGAAAAAAGTTAGAGAAAAACGTACTGTACCATGGTATAACAGTAATACTCACTCTCTCAAGAAAGTAACTCGTAGTCTTGAACGCAAATGGAGAAAAACTAACTTAGAAGTTTTTTAGGATTGCATGGAAAAACAGTATGTCCAGCTATAGACAGGCTCTAAAAACTGCTAGGGCAGAGCATATACACAAACTCATTGAAAATAGCCAAAACAATCCAAGGTTTTTATTTAGCACAGTGGCTAAGTTAACAAATTACCAGACGCCACCTTATTCAAATATTCCACCAACGTTAAATAGTAATGACTTTATGAATTTCTTCACTGATAAAATATTTTGTTATATATTGTGTATTTTGTTTCTATGTTTCGCCACGGGATTTACATCCCGTGGTAACTAGGATTTAAACAAGCTCCAGTCTGGATCCAGAACACCTGAGAAGAGATGATGCTGACCCTCAGAGGACCCCAGATGATGCTACCTTGAATCAACAAACAGAACTAACAATTATTGCTAAATGTGTGACTGAATCATATAATAACTTAATTAATAATATTGATAGTTCATCGTCTAGCTGACTACGTCTTGTATTATTATTATTATTATTATTATTTTTATTTTTTCTAAAATCCTGTCAAATGTGCACAAACTACTAGCTACTACTAAATATTGTAGAAACATAATTTTCTGTAAAGTTGCTTTGTAACGATTTATTTTGTAAAAAGCGCTATACAAATAAACTTGAATTGAATTGAATTAAAATAGATAACATTAGAAATACAATAGGGAATGTAGATTCTACAGCATCTAACACTTCAGTTTCATCCATCGCACCCAAAGATAAACTGCAGTGCTTTACAACCATAGGACAGGAAGAGCTAAATAAACTTATCACTGTATCTAAACCAACAACATGTTTATTAGATCCTGTACCCACTAAATTACTGAAAGAGCTGTTACCTGTAGCCGAAGAACCGCTTCTCAATATCATAAACTCGTCGTTATCTTTAGGACACGTCCCAAAACCATTCAAGCTGGCGGTTATCAAGCCTCTTATTAAGAAACCAAAACTAGATCCTAGTGTACTGGCAAATTATAGGCCTATTTCAAATCTTCCATTTATGTCTAAAATTTTAGAAAAAGTTGTGTCTGCTCAATTGAGCACCTTCCTACATAAAAATGATCTGTATGAAGAATTTCGGTCAGGTTTTAGGCCCCACCATAGCACAGAAACTGCACTTGTTAAAATTACAAATGACCTGCTCCTTGCGTCAGACCAAGGCTGCATCTCATTTCTAGTCTTACTTGATCTTAGTGCTGCGTTCGACACCATAGATCATGACATACTCATAGATCGATTACAAAACTATAAAGGTATTCAAGGGCAGGCTCTAAGATGGTTTAGATCCTACCTGTCCGATCGCTACCATTTTGTTTACTTAAATGGGGAGTCATCTCATTTATCATCAGTAAAATATGGAGTGCCACAAGGATCCGTCCTAGGTCCCCTTCTATTTTCAATATACATGTTGCCCCTTGGTAATATTATTCGAAAACACGGGATTAGCTTCCACTGTTATGTTGATGATACTCAGCTATATATCTCAACGAGACCAGATGAAACTTCCCAATTATCTAAGCTAACAGAGTGTGTTAAAAATGTAAAAGATTGGATGACAAATAATTTTCTCCAATTAAATTCGGATAAGACAGAGATACTAATTATTGGACCAAAAAACACTACACAGAATCTTGTAGATTACAATCTGCAACTAGACGGATGTACTGTTACTTCCTCTACAGTCAGAAATCTGGGTGTTATATTAGACAGCAATTTGTCTTTTGAAAATCATATTTCCAATGTTACAAAAACTGCATTCTTCCATCTTAGAAACATTGCCAAGCTACGAAACATGTTATCTGTTTCTGATGCAGAAAAGTTGGTTCATGCATTCATGACCTCTAGACTGGACTATTGTAATGCACTTCTAGGTGGTTGTCCTGCTTCGTCAATAAACAAGCTACAGGTAGTCCAAAATGCAGCAGCTAGAGTCCTTACGAGGTCAAGAAAATATGATCATATTACCCCAATTTTACAGTCTCTGCACTGGCTACCTATTAAGTTCCGTATCAGTTACAAATTATCATTACTTACCTATAAGGGCCTAAATGGTTTAGCTCCAGCGTACCTAACTAACCTTCTACCACGTTACAACCCATCACGCACCCTAAGGTCACAAAACGCTGGACTTTTGGTCGTTCCTAGGATAGCGAAGTCCTCTAAAGGAGGTAGAGCTTTCTCACATTCGGCTCCCAAACTCTGGAATAGCCTTCCTGATAATGTTCGGGGTTCAGACACACTCTCTCTGTTTAAATCTAGATTAAAAACACATCTCTTTCGCCAAGCATTCGAATAATGTATCTTTTAAATTGTGAGTGTAGTTGCATCTGATCAAAGGTGCTTTTTTATTCATTAGCTTGGGTTAAACTAATTTTACTTTGTTGGATCAGCAGCTATGCTAATGATGTCTGTATTTTGTTTCTATGTTTCGCCACATGATTTACATCTCGTGGTAACTAGGATTTACACAAGCTCCAGTCTGGATCCAGAACACCTGAGAAGAGATGATGCTGACCCTCAGAGGACCTCAGATGATGCTAACCCTGAATCAACAAACAGAACTAACAATTATTGCTAAATGTGTGACTGAATCATATAATAACTTAATTAATAATATTGATAGTTCATCGTCTAGCTGACTACGTCTTGTATTATTATTATTATTATTTTTATTTTTTCTAAAATCCTGTCAAATGTGCACAAACTACTAGCTACTACTAAATATTGTAGAAACATAATTTTCTGTAAAGTTGCTTTGTAACGATTTGTTTTGTAAAAAGCGCTATACAAATAAAATTGAATTGAATTGAATTGAAATGCTATTTAAACTGAACTGAGATGACGTCACTGAATTCAATCATGAACTGCCTTTAACTGTTATTTTGCATTATTGACACACTGTTTTCCTAATTAATGTTGTTCAGTTGCTTTGACGCAATATTTTTTGTTTAAAGCGCTATATAAAAAAAGGTGACTTGACTTTAAACATGTCTTTTCAGTGTGCATACAGGTCGCATGTTAATGCCAAGTGTAAAAACAGACAAAGTCAAACAGACTTTTCATCCCGCCAAAGCCTGTCGGTAGTTTAGCTAGTCTAGCCTGTTCCTGCTGGTTCACACTTGACAAACTGTAAATGAGCGAACATTCACACCAAAAATATGAAATGTTTTACATGCAAAAAAAAAAAGACAAGAGATCTCTCACCATTTTCTCAGTTTTGCTCAAGTTTATATATTTTTTGTTCTTGCGCCGTGATTGGCTCTTCTCAATGTCCATGATGCGGATGAGGGGCATGGTCCCACCCCCCAGTAGCAGGATGGTGAAGAGCACGATGACTATGGTGGTGGTGCCGATCAGCTGCCGCTTCTCTTTGGGCTCCAGACCCAGATGAAGACTGAGGGCATACGGGATCGCACCCCGAAACCTGAACATCAGCACAGAGGACGTGTGCTTAGATTCACTATACAGGCAGTTTCATTACGTTTTATGACACATATACACATATGGAATATGTGTTTTTCTAAATAAACAAATGACATATTATCATAAAAAACTGACAAACCACTAAAACTCAAATGTAATTTAAAATGGGGAAGGAATAGTAACTAGTTGCTGCAATCTGAAATATACTCTGAAATAATAATTACAAAAAAAACTTAAAGGGGTCATGAACTGAGAAATCAAAATTCCTTTGATCATTTGACATTATAGTTCATTGTACTATAAAAACATCCTGTTAGTTTCAGATCTCAAAGTTTCTCGTCAGTCTAAAAACAGCTTATATTGAAGGCAGTCAAAACAACAGCTGATGTAATAGTGTGAATAAGCACCACCTCTGCAGATCAATGCCTGCTCCTACATCACTGTATAGCCCCACCCACAAATTCCACATCACTGCCCGTTAAGCACCACCCACCAATTCTACAATGCTGCCTGTTTAGCCCCGCCCACCAATTCTACAGCTCTGCCTGTTTAGCCCCGCCCACCAATTTTACATTAATGCCTGTCTAGCCCTGCCCACCGATTCTGACAATGGTTCACGCCATATAAACAAAACCATATCTGCATTTGTGATCGGAGAAACTACAAACAACACTCCTCCATAAAATGTGCTGCACACATCTTAATATTTGGGTTTAACTGTTCTGGGTCAACTACAACAACTTAACCACTGATTTCTAGTTGTGTCCTCTTTTGGAAGTGAAGAGGAAGACGTAGAGAAGTGGGGCGTGTTTAAACGAAGCAGTGTAGGAGGGCGTGGACGAGTCTTAACTTTATAAAGAATATCTATTTGGGTTTGAGACTTTAGTCTTTTCAACTTCAAGGATATTATCTATTCACGAACAGCTTGCAACACTCCAAAGAGAAAGGAAAACTTTAAATTGCATCATATGACCCCTTTAGTGAAGTTCTAGACCGCATCAGTAAGAACTTAGTCTTTTGTTCACTTCATTTAACCATAAATACATTTACAAACAAGGCACAGCTGGATGCAGGATTTTCAAAAATATTGAAACTAAAAGACCTGTGTCTTTTAGTTCCGAATATATTGGATCTGACAGTAAGTATGAGTAACGTCTTGGGAACGGAGACGTTATGAATGGGATCTCGCCCAATCACCTTCGAGTGGTACAAAACGAGCCAATGGTACACAAAGTACCTTGGTCTGTGGAATTTGCATCGCGAGTTCCGCCCCGCAGAGCGGGTATATAAGGAGCAACGCGAGCAACTCGCATTCAAGTCTTCGCTGAGGAGCCGAGCCAGTGACCCGGCCGTTCTGCGGAACAGCGGTGTGGCAAGGGGACATAACTTTCAGTTCCCTTTCAGTCGGTCACGTTCGACGTTACGAATGGGGTCCCTTACAAAATGCCACATGGCTGTCTTCCAGCGACCCGTGTGAGTGATAGCACCCTGTCGTGAGGCCAGCACGAGTGAGGGCCTATAGCTCACACAGAATACACCGGGTAGCATATTCCAGCTGGACATATGCTAGCAGGCTGCCTGCCCGTGGGAGGACTTACAGAAGGCAGGTATCTACCAAGGTGGTGATACATAAGAACTCTGAGGTACCCAGCCCGCAGGGTGGAAGTTTCAACGACAGAGCTGGCAAGGGGCTTGCCAAGGGAAAGACACATGCTGCTGAGAGACTTACTGTGGACATACACACGTGGGATTACCCAGAAAGGGGAATCACGACACATGGAGGCACCTAGTCCCACACATGGCTGACCAAGGGGCATGTACGCAAGTGTTGGACATCAACAGTGCTGGAGGAACCCAGGGTCTCTACACGGAGATTATAAAATCTCGCGAATGTGTTAGGTGTCGCCCAGCCCACAGCTCTACAGATGTCTACTAGTGAGGCGCCATGTGCCAGCGCTCCTAGTTGAGTGAGCTCTCACCCCTAGGGGGCATGGCAGGTCTCGAGCCTGATAGGCCAGGACAATAGCATCCACTATCCAGTGGGATAACATCTACTTGGAGACAGCCCTTCCCTTCTGCTGGCCTCCATAACAGACAAAGAGCTGGTCTGAGGTCCTAAGGCACCGAGTTCTGTCCACGTAGGTGCGGAGCATAGTGGGTCTGCCTCCTCCAGGGGCAGCGCTTGCAAGTTCACCACCTGATCCCTAAAAGGAGTGGTGGGAACTTTGGGCACGTACCCAGGCCGGGGTCTCAAGATAACGTCATAGTTAGCCGGCCCGGATTCCAGGCACGCTTTGTCAACTGAAAATGCCTGCAGGTCCCCAACCCTCTTCACCGAAGCCAAAGCCGTCAGGAGCGCAGTTTTCAAAGATAAAAACTTTAGCTCTACTGAGAGCAAGGGTTTGAAGGGTCTGCAGTGCTGATAGAACCACTGCGAGGTCCCAAGAGGGGACTTGGTGAGGGCGAGGCGGATTGAGCCTCCTTGCTCCTCTCAGGAACCTGATGATCAGATCGTGCCTCCCAAGAGACTTACCTTCAACAGGGTCATGGTGAGCCGAAATGGCAGCCACATAGACCTTGAGGCTGGAAAGAGACAGCCTTTGTTCCAACCCCTCCTGAAGAAAGGAAAGCACTGACCCAATCGGGCATTTCCAGGGGTCCTCACGCCGTGAAGAACACCAAGTGACAAAGAGGTTCCACTTCAGAGCATAAGCATGTCTGGTGGACATGGCTCTAGCCGGACCTGGTTTCCCGAACTTGCCTTGCGTCACATTGCGCCGGGTGTATGATAGGGCCCTTAGTCTTTATTGTGTTAGTAGATGTGAGCAGTGGTTGATGTTTGTGTTGTTTTGGTATTTCAGTACAGCGGAGGGCTTTGAAGGCTCAGATGTCTCTACAGGCTGGGAAACCTTCATGCAAGCGTTTGGCTACTTCCTGAAGATGTTCTTTGGGTCGGCAGCTTTGGGCACACTCACTGGTCTCATCTCTGCCATTGTATCCTAATGTTTTTTTGTGTTTTACTGTATTTTGGTTGGTAGGTAATGGGTTAATTTACCATTTATTAATTTGGAAACATTAATACATTTATCTATTAATGGCTTTTATTAATTTGCTTTATGAGTGCATATATCATTAATAAATTGTTAATTTATCATTAATAATTGTTAATTATACTTCATCATACTTTAAAGTTATATATATAACTTCTCACTATTAACTAACCATTAACTATGACTTTTGCCTCAATTAACTCATTGTTTGCTGCTTATTAATAGTTTGTAAGGTAGTTGTTAAGTTTAGGGTATTGGGTAGGATTATGGATGTCATGCATTATATGTACTTTATAAGCACTAATAAACAGCCAATATGTTAATAATAGACATGCTAATAAGCAACTAGTTATTAGTGTGAATTGGACCCTATACTAAAGTGTTACCATATATATATATATATATATATATATATATATATATATATATATATATATATATATATAAATTAACACTCACCAAGCGCCGAATGCGAGTAAATATCAGCATGTAACAGTGTCAGTGGTCAGTGTCAGTGTCACGGGTATTCAAGTCAAGTCACCTTTATTTATATAGCGCTTTAAACAAAATACATTGCGTCAAAGCAACTGAACAACATTCAGTAGGAAAACAGTGTGTCAATGATGCAAAATGATAGTTAAAGGCAGTTCATCATTGAATTCAGTTATGTCATCTCTGTTCAGTTTAAATAGTGTCTATGCATTTATTTGCAATCAAGTCAACGATATCGCTGTAGATGAAGTGACCCCAACTAAGCAAGCCAGAGGAGACAGCGACAAGGAACCGAAACTCCATCGGTGACAGAATGGAGAAAAACCCTTGGGAGAAATCAGGCTCAGTTGTGGGGGGGCTAGGTCTCCTCTGACCAGACGAAACCAGTAGTTCAATTCCAGGCTGCAGCAAAGTCAGATTGGGCAGAGGACAGAGGTACAACTTTTACGAATTATAACAATTCAATAAAGTGAAAAAGCAACAGCAAGTTTTTAAAGAGATTCACTTTTTCTGATATAAGTGAATAAAACAAAATGTTTATAAGACAAGATAATGTGATTGGTTAGCTGTTCTGTCATACGTGACAAGAGTGAATTAAATAATAGGATACAAATGGACTGATAAAATCAGAGCAGTGATGGCCAGCTTGTCCCTAGACACAGTTTTAATAACATTTACCTGAGAAGATACTGCTGCTTCATTTCTGAAGATTAACTATTTCCTTCTTTACACTTCATAAGCTGAGAATGCATCAACACATACCTGAGGTTACACCCCCTAAACGGTGCAGTGAAGTATAGTTGAAAGGCTGCGCATTCGGCTGTATTCGGAGCCGCTTTAGACAGCGCACCAGTAGCGCTTCAACGCATGAAAACACAATTATATCAAATACGCGGTTTTGGTGCGTAACCTTGTAAACGTTGTCTTAAATGCGTTATAAAGGCTTAAATAACCATAAAGAGTTGGGAGTAAATTGGATATGTGTCCAATATGTGGACTGTTCTATTCACTGACTAACTTTTGTAGCTTGAATAAAGCTTCATATGCCTATTTTATGCATATATCATATCATTATGTGAAGATTGTTTTAAAATCATTTAAATTAAATGTTGTATAAATATATATATTTAAAATAAATATATTTCAGAGCCTACTAAATGTTTAAAATAATGGCTTTCAATTATACTGTAATGTTGAATGGATATAATTAATAGGTAAAATTGAGGGTAAATGCATCAGCAGGACAAATTACAGCAGAGACACAAAACAGTAATATTTATAAAATGATACTGGACACTCACTGTAAGAAGTACTGCAAACAGAGTGATACAATGACAAACTATATAGATAGATAGATAGATAGATAGATAGATAGATAGATAGATAGATAGATAGATAGATAGATAGATAGATAGATAGATAGATACAGGGCCGTTTGAAGGAATTTGGGGGCCCCAAGCAAAATGGACATAGAGGCCCCCTGCACGCACGCAAAGCCTACAGGAACCACACTTTATATAAATATAAGTCCACCCACACTTTATATAAATAAAAAAGGTTTACAGTGAAAATACTACTTGAAAAAAATAGTTTGGTGGAAATTCAATAGTGATTTGCACTGTTTTTTTTTCTTCTAATAATATGACAGCACACACTTATAAGTTTAAACTCTGGGCTGTGCAGGATATCAGCTATAATTATAGAGCTTGTGGTACCTTGTGTTATATAGAGGAAACATCAGCACTGAGAAGTGATGCATCTGTTGATGTTGAGGATGAAGTTGATGGTTTAGCTGGGAAAATAATTGAAAAAGAAAAAAATCTGAAATTACCTGTGAAGTACGTTTTACCATTTCTCTGTTAGCATATTGACAGAGGTCACTATTAACAGCTCAGTGGTGTGTTTCCCAAAACCATAGCTGCTAACTAAGTTAGATGGTAGACACTTTATAATAACAATCATTAATAGATGGTAAACTGATAGTTAATTAACATTTAGTTAATTGTCATTTAACTGTTAGCAAACAGTATTTTGACTTATTATAAAGTTTACTGAAAACTTAAAGATATGTTAGCATTTCCATATTTTGATATTAGAAGGGAAGGGATGCAGGCAGCTGCTTTCACTACCAATGCTTAAAAACATCCCAAGCTAATGTTGATGCACGGAATTTATTGTGGAATAGCCACTTTCATCTAGGGCTGTAGCTATCGAATATTTTTGTAATCGAGTATTCTACCAAAAATTCCATTGATTAATCAAGTAATTGGATAAAATGTGTTTTTGCTCAGTTAAAGTGCAATATTTATTATGCAAGAGAAAATACGACTTCTGGGTCTCTTAAAATGAGCAACTAGTTTCCTTTTTTAGAAAAAAATATATTTTTTATTTTTAAATGCATAGAATGCAATGGATACATCAAAAATAATCACTGAATTATTATCCATTGTTTCTCTGTCTGTACTTGTACTGTGAACAATGACAATAAAGTTTAAATATGAATTAAGTGCATTTAAGTCCCATTCGGTTGGGGTTTTAAATAAAGCATTTTCTGAGATGCATATTAAGCATTAAACATCAAACATTAATTTATCTTTTAATTATTGAAAATTAAGCAAACTTTTTGGTAAACAAAGAGGATTTAATATTAAAAATTAAACATGGAATGCATTTTGTGTGATTAAACCTTAAAAAAAATAATGTTTGATTTTTTTTTAGTAGTAGGCTATGTACATTCTGCAGAACAATAGTAATACATCTCTGGCAAATACTTGTCTAAAACAGGACTTTTATTTTGACGGGTTGACGTACTTTTACAGCTCTGTGTATTGGTCAAATGCTCATGAAGTGAGTGTCAGAGCAGTTCTGGAGATGTTGTTCATGTGTTCACGTTCTTATTTAGTGAGACCGCAGATGCTGAAATTACCGTGAGCGTCACGTGCACTTTAGTGTCTGTAATAAAGGAAGACGCACTTCTGCTCCCATTAACAGAGACACGCAGAACATGCAGGATTCATATTTAAACAGACTGGTCCGGCTTAATATTTACAGATATTAGTCCATATCGTGATTTGATGTAAGTGCAATGACCTATTTTTAGTTAATTCATTCAAAATTTGGCAAATAACGTGTCATTCTGCATTAAACTGTAAATTCTGTTTTTATGACTGGATTCTGCAATTCCATTCTGCGATTTCTGTTCTGCGTCTTCTTTATCCCGTAAAAAAAAACATGTTTACAGTAACCATATTCCTTTTGTTCGAAAAAAAAAGTTGCACTAACTGTTCGTTACAAGCAGCATTTGCCGTCAGGCAGGTAGCTAACATAAACATATTTTTGCCAGCCTAAGTTACCTGCTGCAAAATTACACCATTTGTACAAGACTGAAAAGTAGAGCTATTTTATCCAGTGTAATTTATCACTTACCAGTATCTTGTTTTTTCTTATCCTCTTCTTCCTTTCTCTTCTTTCTATTCTGGCTTCCTAAAGCATAATTCCGCTTCATGACTGCCGAGGAGTTTTTGTATTTTGCCGGTATCAGAGATCACGTGGTTGGCTGGCTGCTGTCAGCGACTACTGAGAGGGGCCCCCTTGAGGGGGATCGCGATAACAGTGTCATTACACGTTACTACATTGACGATCAAAGGGGCGCTCACACAGTGTCGTTGCATTTTATCCTTAACCAGTCGTTGTCTTGGGGCCCCAGGCCAGCTCGGGGCCCCAAGCAATTGCTTGGTTTGCCTGCCTTGTTGCGACAGGCCTGGATAGATATTATACGAATGTGTATTTTAAGAACTCAGATTTCTACTGAGGTCCTGTGAGATTATATTTCTGAATGAGAGTATGCAGGCTCTGAAACACTTTGACCTGAGGAAGACGCCATCTCTGGAGTTTGGGATGATCGCTGAGGGCATCGAACTCTCCGGTGAGTTTAAAAACAGATCCTGCTAAGTTGAGACATGTGTTATACTATTTTATTAGTGAAATGTTGTTATTTCAGCATCAAAATTAATTAGAATTGAATTACTTTCTTTCTGTAGGTATCATGGCCATTCTGTTCTCAGGTATTGTCATGTCTCATTACACTCATCATAACTTATCGCCAGTCACTCAGATTCTCATGCAGCAGACTCTTCGAACCATGGCCTTCATGTGCGGTGAGTGCCTCACAAACCTGCTGCTACAGAAGGATCTGCAGTTAAAGGGGGGGTGAAATGCTATTTCATGCATACTGAGTTTTTTACACTGTTAAAGAGTTGGATTCCCATGCTAAACATGGACAAAGTTTCAAAAATTAAGTTGTACGTTTGAAGGAGTATTTCTGTTCCAAAAATACTCCTTCCGGTTTGTCACAAGTTTCGGAAAGTTTTTTTTTCGAGTATGGCTCTGTGTGACGTTAGATGCAGCGGAATTTCCTTATATGGGTCCTGAGGGCACGTTTGCCGGACGCGCTCCCGTATAGCAGAGCAGAGAGAGGCTGTGCACAGACAATCACTGATCAGAGCGAGAGTGTCGCGAAATGTCACTAAAGGAGTGTGTTTTTGCGTAAATTAGAAGATAAGTAAATTAGTAGATTTGCGTATCGTTTATTTTTTAAGGATGATGCAATCCCAACGAAAAAGGGTCACGATTGTGTGCTGGAACCACAGGCGGTGAGTAAAACTGCTTAAAATATCTCTCCCTCCTTGTTAGTGCGTCCGCCTCCCATCGGAGACCCGGGTTTGAGCCCCGCTCGGAGTGAGTCCTTGCTGCTGCTGCTCTCGTTCAGTTTCAGCCTTCACAGCTGTCACAGCTTTCAAACGCTCTCAACGCAACTGGCGCTCTTGATTCTTTAGCTCCGCCCACACGTCACGCCTCCAGGCGCTCGTGTTTTTCAGGGAATAATCGGTACAGACTATCTTTCTCTTATGAATATAATAAAACTAAATACTTTTTGGAGTTATGAAGGATGCAGTACTACTCTATAGGTACTCAAGATTAGCATGATATTGAGTGAACGAGCATTTCACCCCCCCTTTAACATGAACCTTATTCTTCTCTTTTGTGTTTGGATTCCACAGAAACGTGTGTGTTTGCATTCCTGGGGTTGTCTATCTTCAGTTTCCCTCATAAGTTCGAGCTGTCTTTTGTCATCTGGTGTATAGTACGTGTTGCCAAAGTGCTTGTTTTCACCTGTCTGTCTTGTTCCAGAGCATAATGGCTCTTTTTGCTATTTAATATCTCATGAAACATGATCGCTTGCTTTTTGGAATTGTATCTGATGTCACTTATAATAACAAAGACAAGTTGATGTTTATAATGTGTATCAGTTTTAAATCAAAATTCCAAACTTAGTCGTTTTTGATTTTAATTGTCCTCATTTGTAAGTCGCTTTGGATGAGCATGTCTGCTAAATGTAAATGTAAACTTCAGTAACCACTTCTATTTTCACTTTTTATGTTTTAAACATTTATATTTCTTTATCCAACATCATCTTGACATATCAGTTAAGCACATTTTACTTGCTAGTTCTTAATTACTTTAAACTTTTTTTTTAAATTAAACATTTTATTCAACAACATCTTAAAGGGGTCATGAACTGCCTCTGTTTTTATTTTGTACTGTTTTATTTTGTAATAGTCCACTGCTATGATTGGCTTATAGTTGTGTTTGACATTGTGCATTACTCATAGATGGACGCTGCTGTGATTTATAATGCATAAATACTCAGAACATATCAAATGATCTGTAATGACAGACAAAACAATAGCGTCCATGTTATAAAAACAGTTCCCTTTCAGTCGGTCACGTTCAACGTTATGAATGGGATATCGCCCAAGAGCCAAATCACCTTTGAGTGGTACAAAACGAGCCAATGGTACACAAAGTACCTTGGTCTGCGGAATTTGCCTCGCGAGCTCCGCCCCGCAGAGCGGGTATATAAGGACATATACAACGTGAGCAACTCGCATTCAAGCTTTCGCTTCGGAGCCGAGCAAATCGCTTGCTGCAATCACCGGAGTGTTTACAAGCAAGAGCTGGTGTTGGTGTGACGGTGCGATTCATCGGTTCGTCTGGGTTTCCTGCGACAGCTCCCGCATTCCCCTGAGCGCTTCAACACCCCTAAAAGAGCAATTTCTCTCACAAAAGAGTTACGGGCCGATTTGCGTCTTTTTAAAGATGTAATTTCGCCCGTGTGTTTCTGGGTGCGGTCGATATATCGCTCCTCGTGACGGTCACGATCGCTGTGTCACGTGTCTGGGCTTCCAGCACGCTGAGACTGCATTCGTGGATGGCTCATGTTCTCATTGCGGGGACATGACCATCTCAACGTTGAGATCGAGACTCGATTACCTTAAAAGGTATAGAGTCCCCTCTGCCACACCCCGTTCTAGCTCTTTTTCTCATAAGAGGGCTACTTCGGCTGGCGGCCAGGGTGATCTGAGGGTTACTGTGTGGGCTTCCCCGACGAGCGAACCTCCACGGGCCACACCCCCCTCACATACGCCACAGCTGGTTGAGTTCCCAGATGAGTTTGCTGAACCCTCTCAGGCTCCTGACACCTCATTCGGGGCTCGGGAAGAGGACCCTATGTCAATCGCCTCATCACAAGGTGGGCTTGAGTCCTCGGGAGATGAGGGCAGCGTTGTCCGAGTCCGATCCCGAGCTGACGGCCGTGCTTTCCCGGGCAGCGGAGAGCATCGGGCTTGAGTGGAATCCTCCACCCTGTCCCAAGCGCTCGAGGCTGGATTATTGGTTCCTGGGGGCAGCTCATGCGGATCGCCAGCAACCCCCTCTGGTTCCTTTCTTCCCGGAAGTGCACCAGGAAGTAACTAGTTCATGGAAGGCACCTTTAACTGCCCGAAACCGTTCTGGTTCTTCCTCCGCCTTCACTGCCCTTGACGGCGGGGCGGCCAAGGGGTATGCTGGGATTCCCCCAGTGGAGCGTTCTGTTGTTATGCAACTGTGTCCACAGAGTGCCTCCGCTTGGCGTGGTGGTCCCAAGCTGCCCTCCAAGGCCTGTAAGTTCTCGTCCACGCTTGTGGCCAAGGCTTACAGAGCTGCGGGCCAGGCCGCTTCTGCCCTGCATGCCATGGCCTCACTTCAGGTCTATCAGGCCAAGCTGCTCCGGCAGCTGCACGAGGGCAGTGCTGACCCAGGGGTTTTGCAGGAGGCGAGCACTGCTACCGACCTCGCTTTCCGGGCGACGAAGGTCACTGTGCGCTCCTTGGAGCGCCACCTATGGCTGAACCTGGCAGACATGAGGGAGTCTGATCGGGCTCAGATCCTCAACTCCCCGGTCTCCCAGGATGGCCTCTTCAGCGATGCGGTAGAGAGCTTTGACCAGCAGTTCTCTGCCGCCCAGAAGCAGTCTGAGGCCATAAGACACATCCTGCCCCGGCGGCCCACTGCTGCTTCCACCCCGCCACCGGCACAACTGCCTCAGCCTGCTCGTCGCCGAGGGCACCCCCTTGCGGCCTCCTCCACTCCCGCTCGGCCACAGCAGCAGCCTTCACCCCGGCCACAGCGAGGAGATGGCCGCAGAAGGGCGGCGCAACCTGTCTCTGCCCCTAAACCTGCCAAACGCCAGGCCAAGCGGCGTTCCTGAGACGGGTGACCCGGAGTTGGAGACATCAGCTTCATCAGCTCATTTTCGTATGCATTCGTCTGATGGATTGGTTTGCAGCGATTGACCTGAAGGACGCGTTCTTTCATGTCTCCATTCTTCCTCGACACAGACCGTTTCTTTGGTTTGCTTTCGAGGGGCAGGCATATCAGTACAAGGTTTCCCATTCGGGTTGGCCCTGTCTCCCTGCGTCTTTACGAAGGTCGCGGAGGGAGCCCTAGCTCCTCTCAGGGAACAAGGTGTCCGTATCCTCAACTACCTCCACGACTGGCTGATCCTAGCTCACTCTCGAAAGCGGTTGTGCGAGCACAGGGATCTGGTGCTTAGACACCTCGCCCGACTGGGTCTTCAGGTCAACTGAGAAAAGAGCAAGCTCTCCCCTGTGCAGAGGATCTCTTTTCTCGGTATGGAAATAGGCTCGGTCGCCATGTTCACGCAGCTTACGGACGAGCGCGCGCAGTCACTGCTGAATTGCCTGAAACAATTAGAGGGCAAGAGAGCGGTACCACTGAAACTGTTTCAGAGGCTCCTGGGGCATATGGCGTCCGCAGCGGCGGTCATACCGCTCGAGCTACTCCATATGAGACCGCTTCAGCACTGGCTTCACGACTGAGTCCCGAGATGGACATGGCAACAGGGCACACTCCGAGTGACCATCACTCCGGCCTGCTGCCGTTACTTCACCCCGTGGATGGCCCTCTCGTTTCTACGGGCCGGTGTGCCCCTAGAACCGGTGTCCAGACATGTTGTTGTATCAACAGATGCCTCTGCCAAGGGCTGGGGTGCCATGTGCAATGGGCATGCTGCGTCAGGCTCCTGGACAGGACCCCGACTTCAGTGGCATGTCAATTGCCTCAAGTTGCTAGCAGTACGTCTTGCTCTGCACCGCTTCAGGGCCCTGCTGAAGGACAAGCACTTTCTGTGTCGTACGGACAACACTGCGACCGTAGAGTACATCAACCGTCAGGGTGGTCTACGCTCCCGCCGCATGTCGCAACTCGCTCGCCATCTCCTCCTGTGGAGTCAAAGCATCTGAGGTCGCTTCGTGCCATTCACATTCCGGGCAGGCTCAATCGTGCAGCCGACGAGCTCTCACGGCAGCAGTCTCACCCCGGGGAATGGAGACTCCACCCCCAGTCGGTTCAGCTGATTTGGGAACACTTCAGAGACACTCAGGTAGACCTGTTTGCCTCTCCAGAAAATTCCCACTGCCAGTTATTTTACTCCCTGACCGAGGGCACCCTCGGCACAGACGCCCTTGCACACAGCTGGCCGCTGTGCCTGCGCAAGTATGCGTTTCCGCCAGTGAGCCTTCTTGAACCGACGTTGTGCAAGATCAGGGAGGACGAGGAGCAGGTCCTCATGGTTGTGCCTTTGTGGCCCGGCCGGACCTGGTTCCCCGAACTTATACTCCTCGCGACAGCCCCTCTCTGGCCAATTCCTCTGAGGAAGGACCTTCTTTCTCAGAGATGGGGCACCCTCTGGCACCCACGTCCCGATCTGTGGAACCTACATGTGTGGATTCTGGACAGGTCACAGAAGGTTTAGGTACCTAAACCTTCCGTGTGTGTTTACTAGTTTCAGGTGTTTACTAGTTTACTAGTTTCAGTCCGGCCATGTCAGACCATGCGCCTGGGTGCGCCAACCGTTTTTCCGTTGTTAAAATAGCAAATGTGGATTTGGACATGCCCTGACTGCACCTGTGCCGTGCACTTTACACTTTGTGTTTAGAACGTTCAAATAGGGCCCTGAAAATGAAAGCAGAATATGACTGAATTGTTCCACATTTAAGTCAGGGCCTGCAACATGCACATCCAGACAATATTTACAATTAGAATTTTGTAAATAGTTTAAATACATAAACCAGAAAGTCGTTTTGTAAAATGATTAACTGAATTATATGCATATTGTTTGTACAATCCTCTAATTACTTACTTGTCCAACAGGCACACTGATCATTCCTAATCTTTAACAAATAGCTTGTATGTGGTCAGCAGGGGGCATCAGAGTCATAATTACATTCCTTCTGTACATACATGGGCAACAGCAGGTCAAACACTGGAGTGCTCATTTTTCAACTTGCACCGGGAATATTACATACTACACAAATTCAGAGCTTGAACCATGAAGAGATTCAATGACTGAGCTATATATGAGCTGTTGATACTTTCATAACAAAGTGTCATATGTTGAGTATCCATCAAATACATTAATTTGTCTCTGCTCATTTAATCGATAGGAGAAAGTATTCTTTTAATATCACAAAATGATAATAAAACCACAATAATGGGTAGCAGGTTAGATTTATTTGTTTGCTTGTTAAATAAAAAAATCCACTTATCCACAACTATAACATGGACCAATGCATTGGAAATGCCCATTTCTTAAAAAGAACAGTTCACCCAAAGAGTCATTATCTATTATCTACTGAGTCATTATCTAGTCACCCTAAAGTTGTTCAAAACCTGTATGATTTTCTTTCTTAAGCTGATAAAAAAAATTTATTTCGAAGTATAGGTAACCAAACAATAGGTGGTAGCCATTGACTTCCATGGTATTTTTGTCTATTCCATACATCTATTCAAGTTGTAGCAGGTCATGATAAAGATCAACAAATATCTTATCATGCAGGACAGTTTGGTGCATGGGTGTAAAACTACACCTAGAGAAGAATTACTGCTTTCTAGGAAACACACAACACACAACAGCTGATAACAGCAGCTCCACAGACTCATCAATTATGAATGAGATCATTTTACTAACCAACACTCAGGAGATAGTCATAGTACACGCTCACAGTAAACACTCACAATGAGCACAGACAACTCTCAAGCTGAGCTGAGCTGAGAGGAGACTAGATGAGGAGACACGTGACGGGTAGGGCTGCAACAAACCATTATTTTGATAATTGGTTAATCTAATGATTATTAGAACAATTCATCAACTAATATTTTATTATTTCACTGATGAATAAGTTGACTTTGATTGATTATATATCTATATTATATAGCTATATCAAATAAATAAAGGCAAGCATTTCAGCTTTTGAAAGTCCTTGTGTGATTAGGGGCGGCAGTGGCTCAGTGGTTCATGCAGGTTGTCTACAAACTGGAAGGTTGGTGGTTTGATCCCCGGCTCCACCTGACCAAGTGTCAAGGGGCCCTATTTTAACGATCTGAAACGCAAGTGTCAAAGCGCGAAGCGCAAGTAAGTTTGTGGGCGGGTCTCGGCGCTGTTGCTATTTTCCCGGCGGGATAAATGGCTCTTGCGCCCGGCGCAAATCTAAAATGGGTTGGTCTGAAGTAGCTTCATTATTCATAGGTGTGGTTTGGGCGTAACGTGAAATAAACCAATCAGAGCGTCATCCAACATTCCCTTTAAGAGCAGGTGCGCAAGTTCCATTATGGATTGCTATTATTATGGCATATTTACCAGGCGCACGCCAGGAGCGGTTCACAGCCGAGGAGACTGATGTTCTTGTAAGAGCAGTGAAAGACAGAGAAGTTGTGTTGTATGGGGATGGGAGAAACCCACCCAAAATAGCGTCGGTTAAACAGGCGTGGGAGGAAATAGCCACAATTGTTTCATCGATTTTTTTTTCCTGGTTCTTGACGGACAAACCAATTTGTCAGATGTCCTTATATACATATATGACCTCAAACAGGTCTGATCCTTAATTACTACAATTAGCCTGAATAATTTGTAAGCTAGATTTATGCCTATTTTTTCACATCTTCGTGGCACACCACAATGATTTCCGTCATCTCATGTGTTAATATTTTTTTAAGTGTAACAATTTATGATTTGCAAAAATAACTGTTGCATCTGTGTAGATTACATGAGCAAAGTGTATGCGCGTTGTGCACGCTATACATTATGGTCAAGCATGCGCCCTTAAAATAGCATAATGAACAATGCGCAACGCGCCACTGACTTTAGACTAGGTTTTTTCTGGTCAGTGGCGCAATTGTTTAATGGAACAGCAAAATAGCACCAGGGATTGTTTGCGCCGGAACACGCCTCCTTTTTTGCGCTGAACCGCCCAGGGAGCGCAAGTTCATTCACTAGTTTAGCGACGTGCTTCTGTGCAGGGAAAAGCGCGCTTTGCGCAGGTGCAAAATAGGAATGACACATGCGTCGGTGTACAAAGTCAATTGCGCTGGGTGCAAGATAGGGCCCAAGGTGTCCTTGAGCAAGACACCTAACTCCAGCTGCTCCCGACGAGCTGGATGGCGCCTTGTATGGCAGACACCGCAGTCAGTGTAAGAATGAGTGTGTGAATGGGTGAATGTGAGGCAACTTGTAAAGCGCTTTGGATGGCCATGTGGTCTGTTGAAAGCGCTATATAAATGCAGTTCATTTACAATTACACTATTCATTTATACAAATAAATATATCTGGCACACAAAATAAGGCTCTTTCATTAGGTCATACGAAATCGATAACTCGACGACAAAAATATTTGTTGACAATTGTTTATTGTTGATGTTTTCGATAATGTTGACTACCCTATTTTTTCTGCCCTAGTGATGGGACAGTCAAAAAGACAGAAACGAGACAAAAGACGAGACTAGATGAGAAGAGAATATGAAAAGATGAGGAGAGACAATAGAGAGAGACAAGGGGCAAGATGAGGCAAGTGAGGAGAAGAGGCAAGACAAGTAAAGACAAGTGACAAAACACAAGAAAAGCCATGATGAGGCAAAATAAACTACACTGTAAAATCCATTAGTTTACCTTGGATATAGTTAGTTATCTTTACTTAGTTGGTATACTTGGTTTAATTAAGTTACAGCTAATTTTAGGCAAGTAAAACAATTTACTTGCTGCAATGAGTAACTCTTACATAAAATATTCAAGTAGCCACAACAAGACCACAACGGTCCGATTAATTCACCAGTGAGAGGCAGCAGGGCGCTAATGTGTTGCTAATGCACAACAAAACAACAGAAGAAGAAATAAGGACAGTTAGAGAGCATGAGCAACAAGCTACGGTTTGATTTGAATTAGTGCACCAAATTTGCTGAAACTGGTGAGAGGGAGAGCGACTGCTTGCTTGCATTTTTACCACTGGTAAAAAATATAATAATTGTGTGTCAATGTTTCTTTCTGTGTGCTGCACATTTTAAAGGACTGACCTTGTCAGCACTGGTGTTAACTAACAAGATACCAAAGATCTTCGCTTTTCTGCTGTTAGAACAAAGATTGTAGAAATACAGAACTTGTGGCGAATTTAAAACTTACATTTTCAAACTAAGACACTTGTAACGTTAAAAATTAAAGCATGAAAATTCAGAGGTACAATTCAAGAACGTCAAAAGTCGTCAAGATGAGCTCACAGCAGGTTTTAAAATCAATCTTTATGTTGCATATGTGCCACCGATAATTAATTGTTTACTGTAATCTTTTGCAGTGTTCCCTCTATAATTTTATAACACTGAAGCTTTGTTCACTTTTTAGATTAAAGTTATTTTTCAGTTTATAATGTTATAGTCAATATTTGTTTTTACTACATCATAATCATAGTCTATCACACATTTAAGGTTTAAACTGGATGAGATCTTTGTCTTGCAGTAATGACTTCGCTGTTCATATATAGACAGATATAGATAGATATGTATTACTTATACTGCAATACAGACAAAATGCTGCTTTTCAATTGGTTTAACAACTGAGGCCTTAATTAGATGTGTATAAATTTGCTTTCTTTCTTGTAAAGCATGCAAATATCAAGGAATGAATGTGTCTGTAATCTACAATTCACTACAATGGTGGAACTTGCCTTTAACTGAAGAATTATTTGTCATATTAAGAAAAAAAATTAATATTTCTTCTCTGAACAGCGGTCTGTACACTGACAATTCATTTTTAAATTGTTATACAGCAGTAGAGCAGTTTTTGCCTCATTCGTGCTTCACATTATTACTTTTCTTTCTTTATTTTTCCTCACAGATCTAAGAAAACACTACAACACTTCACACCCTACAACCTCTAAAAATGTATGTTGCTACTTTAAATGTTTTCAATAATTTTATTTAATAATAATACAATAAACATATTTGTACTGCAATTTTTGAATGTCTTAAACTTTGTTTTTCTATTTTTACTTCTAGAACCCATCTGAGGCCTACCTGTTTTACTTCATGATCACCCCAGATACTTCTCCAACTAACCTGTTTTTAAAAGATCTCATAGCTACACCTTAAAGCACATCATTTTGGGGAAGTTTCCTGTGTATTTACTTAGATACTTTTATTAAAGATTAACATTAATGATATACCTAGTTCAACAAAAAAATGAAAACTATTCCACTTAATCTCCCTCCTCTCATTTTATCCCATAAAAAAGTGTGCATCTTCAAGACATTAATGAAGATATTAACCCCAAATCTTTGAAACCCAAGAAACCAAAAAATAAATGTATAATCTACTTTTGGGCTAAACTGTTCAATGAAGGTAAGGAGCAGTTTCAGTTATATTTCCGCTTGAACTTGGTTAGGTATAGTCTGCTCTGGAATTAGCTGAACACGCTGAACCGTGCTGAAGAAAGCCTGGAGTGATGTTGCTGCTCAGGATTGTAATTTGCCTTTTACTTAGCCAACAGTGTCTCTGTAGCTGGCAAAGCATGCCATTTGAGTGAAGTAAACAAGTTAATAGTACAATTAAAAGAAATATTTCATCTTTCATAACGTGTGCTATTTACACATACTGTAGTGCCATATCTTAAAGGGTTACTCTACCCCAAAATGAAAATTAATCACTTTTCCCAATGTTGTTCCAAACCCGTAAAAGCTTTGATCATCTTCGGAACACAATTTAAGATATTGAAGATGCCAGGGCTTTGAAATTTTGACCGTAACATCATAGGTAAATCGCAATGGCAATGCACCCTCTTCAGGGCCGGATTAAAACCAAATTGGGGCTGATGCTGCAGCACAAAAAGGGTTTATTTTTTCTCTGCGTTGGTGCATGTGCATTCAACACTCAAGCTCCAGCATGCTTAGCCTTTCCTGGCCAACTGAGGACCGCAGCTCTCCTTTGATTATTCCAAACTTTGAGAAGCTCCGCTCGCCGGAGGCATTGAACACCATCATGCACAGATAGAAGCACAACCCAATTTCGACATTTGGAAAAGTCTGAGAAAGATTCAAGCATGACAAAAGCTTGTTCAAGCTCCGTTCACAGTCACCGGTTTCTGAGTGCAAACTGCAAACTGTTTGCACTGTTTTGTTTTCAGCTAATTTTGACTGATTAATAATAAGTTAAACGGTTTAAAAAGTCATTTATATATTTTCAGTAATTTATCCAAATATTTAAAAAGGTTTGCTGCATGGTTAAAATACACTATGTGTGTGTGTTTGTGTGTGTATATATATATATATATATATATATATATATATATATATATATAAACTTTTAGTTTTGGTTTGTCGTTAATATTGCTATAGCTTCTTATATTTATAATTCTTGTTCTTTTTTAAATACTGTTAATTGAAATGTTTTGTTGTGGAGTGAGGGGAACTAAAATAGCCTAGCAGAGCTTCTCAAATTTCCCAGCAGCTGAACAGTTTTTATTTGCTATATTAACCTCAAATTAATTCTTAGGATGAAATTTGGAGTCCGACTTTCGGACACATTTAAAATCGTTACTTATTATAAAGTAACTATTATTCTATATTCTTTGCACTGTGACGTTACTGACTAGGGATGTTAATTTCGGTAATTTTTCCTAACCGACTCTCCTTAACCGATTATTAACTGTTTACAGACAAGATTATCTTAAATAATAATAATTGAAAGTACAAACACTATATAATAAATTACATTGTAGCATCCAGTCATGTCGGGAACATGGAAACATTTGGATCCGTACCGAATGAGAGAGGTAGGCGTCAGCTTCAGCTTAAATTAATTTGTTTTTGGATTGACGTTTTTATAGCATAAACTTTAGAGGATTTGTTTTGGAGAGAAACTAATAACCATTTTTATAATGTTTGTAACATTTTGCTTTAGACTACAGACATTTTAGCCTTCATTATTTCGGAAGTAATAGGGCTAATAAAATATGATGTGAGCCGCGAAATAACATAACATTTTTTTTTTTTTTTTTAACAATGCAGCAAACATTTTTAAATATCTTAAAAATACTTTGATGTCTTTAGAGTGTTGACAGATTTTTTTAAGTAGCTTACATTTTGCCAAAATCTAGAGAAGATGATGCTGTATTGGCTGTGACGCATTAGATCTCTATTTTTTTCCTTTTCTTTTTGAGTAAAGAAAATGCTATACTTTATTATTATATTATTGTTATTATTATTAGGCAAATTATAGGCAAAAAATATTGTTTTTTTTTTTTTTTCTTTTAAATAACATTATTAACCAGTATTTCTTCCACCCGAACCGGTTTCGGAACAGTAATAATATCAGAGGAACGCATAACAGAAACGTTAAAAAATAGTTTCTGCTCAGAGTGAACCGATTTAATCTCTTTTTTTTTCATTTTCAAGCCCTGGAAGATGCACACTCTCTGCATCACTGTAGCAACATTTTGGAGAATAGGGGCTGCCCGCGAATGGCTGTCGCGCTGTTTTGTGTTTATTTGGTTATTCAAGTTTTATTTTGAATGTCCGCCGGTTCCCGCCTCCTTCTTCCCGTGATGATGTTTTTAATCTGTTACAGTCATGAAGAGACTACAAGACAAACAAGATGTGAGACGAGACCAAAAGGAAAGAGACACGAGAAATCAGATGATCTGAAAAGAGAAGATAGACCATTAAATCCAATGTGACTTGATTAGAAGAGACATAAGACGAGATGAAAAAAATAAAAGAAGGGATGAGAAGCGCAAGGTAAAAGAGACAAGATGAGGAGTGAGAAGAGAACAAGAAACAGAGACTACAAGATAAAGAAGACATGAGACAAGCCTAGAATGAAAGAAACAAGAAGAGAAAAGAAAAGAAAACAAATGTTTTAAAAAGTGAAGAGAGACAAGCTGAGATTAGACCAAATGACATTAGAGATGAGACTAGATGCAAAAAAGAGATATGATTAATCTAATACAAGACAAGAGAGAAATAAAAGGGATGAAACAAAATAGATTAAACTATATAAAATAAGAGAGAAAATAAAAATAAGAGACACACAGAGACTGAAAAAAGTCAAAACACACAATACGGCTACTGCAAACCACACTGAGTGACTATAGATGCATGAACGTCAGTATGTGCTACAGAAGACCACATCTCACCCTTCCTGTTCAACTTGTTTGTAACATGACATCCTCTGGATACATGAAGATGTCAAGTTCGTTCTCATTCATACCGAGAACACCTGTGTGAATCTACAAAAACACAGGTAACATGAGGGTCAAATGTCCCATCAACAAATGCCCTGTACAACATTTAAGAAGGATATAAACAAGTCACAGTACGTAAAGCCAAGAACTCCTCGCACATTACCACTCCCTGTGAGGTCAGCGGTTAATGATGGTTGTGATATTCCATTAGAATCAGCAGTTTCTACACACACAGAGAACTGGATACTGTTGCTACAACAAAACCAGCATGATGGTGTGTTTTGCCTAGTGGAATGACATTAAGAATGTGTGTAAACCTACACAAGCACAAAAATAAGTCCTTCAAACATTGTTTAATGGAAAATGTGACACTGTATAAATGTACAGATGAGTATGAGCCGGTTATAAAGATAGAAACGCTCATGTTATATATGGATCTTATTTAGTTGTGCTCAGCAAATTCAGGATTGGCCCAGCCGCCCTGATCCAAATCCACAGTTGTAATCTCCCATGATTCAAGAGCTTTCAAGGTGTTGACTCATGCATCTTATGTTCAGTTACTGCACATTATTATAAAGGACCAATATTTCCTGGAACTACTCTAATGAGCTTGATGTGTCCAAACACAAGAAAATAGTTTAGACAACTAGAGGCATTTCATTTCACCCATTAGTCACTTTGTGTAATTTCCTACAATGTGCCATGTATCTAAGTGGATCTGATGTCTGATTTAAGAAAAGGGCTTGTAAGACCTCCACAATAGAGCACTAAATGACTAAGCAGGTCAGTTAAGCATCATATATTTGTTTTTTATTAACTGTTTGTTTCTCTAAATGGACTGTTAGTTTTTCCACCCTCTCTGACGTTTGTTTTCCAACTTTAAACTCATGATTTCCGTACGTAAATGATTACTTTTAAGACTGGCTGGCCTCAAGAATTAGATTTCACCTCAATCAGAAATACAGAAACTTCAATAAAGGTTTTAAGGAATATTCAAAATTTAAAAAATGCATTATGATCTCACCTTTAATGAATATTTTTAGTATATGAAGCGAGTTCTTGCTGGTGCAGCAGGGATTAAAGTGTTCTAAAGAAACAATCATACATTTATATCAACTACATGGGTAAGAGTGTGGACACCTCCTTCTAATGAATAGGTTTGGCTTTTCCAGTGAAGACTTACTTTTAAACTACACCACACAAAGGATGTTCTAGGTGTCTGTGGAAAGTAGAGCTCTTTAGCCATAGAAATGTTGTCTATGTTTGGAGAAAGAAGGCTCAGGTGCTCAACCCAAAAAACACCATCTCCAGAGTGAAACATGGCAGTGGGAGTATAACTCTGTAGGAATGTTTAAGTCTGTATGGAACTGGGAATGTTGGGTCAAAGGGTCAAAGAAATCATGAAAACGGAAGAATACGAGAAGATTTTGAAGGACATCCCAAGGCAATCTGCAACAAAAGATGATTTTGGGTGATATTTTGTCTTCCTACATGAAAATGACCCAAAGCATACCTCACTTCTGGTGAACAACTACCTCCGAATGGGCAAAGTGAACATCCTTGACTGGCTTGCATGAAGCCCAGATTCGAATCTAACAGAAAATCTGTGGATCTTGAAGACCAGAGTCCATGCCAGGAGACCAACAAATCTGGAGGAGCTTGAGAGGTGTGCTAAGGAGGAATGGGCTGCAAATCCTCAGGAGACATGCTTGAGACTTGTTGAGAAAAACTAAATGACTAAAGGCTGTTATCAAGCAGAGGGGATGCCCCATTGGCTATTAACATCAGAGGGATAATCATTTTTACATCTTTAATTCGGTTAATTATGGTTATAATTTTGTTTTTATTTGTATTACAAACATTCCAAGCTTCCTAAATAAACTATTATTTAGAATTAGATTTATATCTATTTATTTAGTTTAGAAATGCTTAGTTAAAAAAAATGTGTGTGTGTGTGTGTGTGTGTGTGTGTGTGTGTGTGTGTGTGTATATATAAGTTATTTATTAACTTTGGCTTCTCATTTTTAGTGCAGTCAGCTTACCGGAGTAAACAAAAATTAACTCCAAGACTAGTCAAAAATAAACACTGGCTCTCTTTGTCCTTCCACACTTGCCTATAACGCTCTATAACCTTGCTATAACCTCTTCTTTCACCATTTGATATGGAGACTTGGATGCAGGAGCGCACTGGAAATAACTTCCCAAACAGTTCAGAGATTCGGTGCCTTTTTTGCCGGAGGATCATCACTGCTGGATGCCACATCTAACTGCTCCTCTGAGACCAATTTTCACGTCATAGTTCAGACACGGGCCGGGCCTCCCGCCTGTTTTAGACTTCTCCTTACTTTTATATTTTAGACATCCATCAATTAGTGATGAAAAATTAACACACTGGTCGAAACATCATGAGGCCGTGCTGCCGGACTGTCAAGAGTGACTCGATGGTGTTTAGTGTCCCGCAGCAGCAGCGCAGCTCAACAGTTCTGTGTTCAAATACACGCAATAGGCCTAAGCTTGCCACAAAGCACCGGCAAAAGTAAATACCATAAATGTGACGGGGGAATTAGTAGGGAGATATTTTGATTACTCACTAATAAACTAGTGTTTCGTGAGTCTGTGTCGCAAGGATGAAGTTGCCTGTCTCGCCGTCTCCTCATTAGATGCGCCGAGAAGAGCATCTTCACAGATTATGATTATAATGAAAGTTTTTGCTTTAGATTTGTTTTGTTTTTAGATTTGTTTTAGATTTGTAGATGTGTCAATTTCATCAAGTAGTCATTTAAAGCTTTCTATAGATATATTTATCAATTCTGTGATGCATGTTTTCACTGAGTGTTGGTTCATTTTTGTACGAGTTATGAATGATATCCGTCATTCTCAACAACGGAAAGCGGCTGCATATCTAGTGCCATGAAAACACCTATTACGTGTACTGGTAATGTCAATGTTGGGGTGATGTCTCTGGAGATGCGCTTGCATATTAGACGCGTTTCCTGTCGTATAAGTAAGTTTTGAGAAACGGTTATGACAGATTGTGTGTGCTTTGTCTATGACACAAATTCCATTCCTATACTCCACTGGGAAACCAAAATGTTCCCACACAAGACATGTGTCCGGGGGATCTGCAATCTCAGGCAGAGCAGCCATCCTGTGTATACAGTAGTAACCGAGTGTGACGCACACTCCCAAGTCACGTGACATGACATGCACTTGGAAAACACTAATTTTGGAATATAATATTTAGAACAGAATTTAAAAAGCTCTTAGATTCCTCATCTAAGAATTAGTCGTTACCAAATCAATTTAATCAAATTTATGGAAATATATATATATATATATATATATATATATATATATATATATCTATATATATATATTTTTTTTTTTTTTAATTATTAGATTAGTTAGTTAGAGATAAGTGACATTAACCTCAACAATGGGCAGCATATTAATATTAATATATATTCTAAACATTAAATAATGTGCTTGTTAATGTTTACTAAAAACTTACAAGAATCAGTCTTATAAAACACTTGCTTATAAAACATTACCTAATAATTTACTTTCAATTTAAATTAAAATGCTTAAAAATCTCATTAAACTTCTAATTCATATGTTCATGCACATCTTGAAAATCTACAAATGATTTTAACAGATGTTATATAATGATTGAGAGCTTTTGCTGCTGCCGAGGTGTGATACGGGTAAGGGGTTAAAAGTAGGGCTGTCAAAATGGCTGACAAAAAAAACTAATTCAAATTTGCAATTAAATATGATTAATTATATTATTTAATTATATTGGAATGTAAAATACATAATTTCAGTTAGGGTGAAGAAAAGCTTTTGGCTTCTCTTCTGAGCATCAAGCAAAATATTAATAATGCACGTTTATTCTTAGCATTAGAAAATATGACTGTGAGAAAAGTGCATAATATTTTAAATAGTTTATAAACCCATTATAATTAAGCTTAAGCCCTGAATGGTTCAGCACCTCAGTATTTGAATGAGCTCTTGTTACATTATACTCCTCTACGTCCGCTACGTTCTCAAAACTCAGGCAATTTGATAATACCTAGAATATCAAAATCAACTGCGGGCGGCAGATCTTTTTCCTATTTGGCGCCTAAACTCTGGAATAACCTACCTAACATTGTTCGGGAGGCAGACACACTCTTGCAGTTTAAATCTAGATTAAAGACCCATCTCTTTAACCTGGCATACACATAACATACTAATATGCTTTTAATATCCAAATCCGTTAAAGGATTTTTAGGCTGCATTAATTAGGTAAACCGGAACCGGAAAAACTTCACATAACACCCGATGTACTTTCTACATCATTAGAAGAATGGCATCTACGCTAATATTAGTCTGTTTCTCTCTTGTCCGTGGCCACCAGATCCAGTCACCCGGATCCAGTACGTATCCAGATCAGAGGGTCACTGCAGTCACCCGGATCCAGTACGTATCCAGACCAGATGGTGGATCAGCACCTAGAAAGGACCTCTACTGCCCTGAAGGACAGCGGAGACCAGGACAACTAGATCCCCAGATACAGATCCCCTGTAAAGACCTTGTCTCAGAAGAGCACCAGGATAAGACCACAGGAAACAGATGATTCTTCTGCACAATCTGACTTTGCTGCAGCCTGGAATTGAACTACTGGTTTCGTCTGGTAAGAGGAGAACTGGCCCCCAACTGAGCCTGGTTTCTCCCAAGGTTTTTTTCTCCATTCTGTCACCGATGGAGTTTCGGTTCCTTGCCGATGTCGCCTCTGGCTTGCTTAGTTGGGGTCACTTCATCTACAGCGATATCGTTGACTTGATTACAAATAAATGCACAGACACTATTTAACTGAACAGAGATGACATCACTGAATTCAATGATGAACTGACTGCCTTTAACGATCATTTTGCATTATTGAGACACTGTTTTCCAAATGAATGTTGTTCAGTGCTTTGACGCAATCCATTTTGTTTAAAGCGCTATATAAATAAAGGTGATTGATTGATTGATATTGTCATCGCATCTCGTGCGCCACTGATAAAGGCCAAAGTATAATTTGTCCGTTCGCATCCGCGCACCGTCCACATTATGTCATTTTCGTCATTAAGAGGGCTCGCAGGCATCCGCACATCCTTCCACGCGGTCTCAAAAAGTGCCTGCGTGTGGACGTGGTGTGCAGCTGTCAACAGCGCATGCACGAGGTGAATGATGAGACAGAAGTGATACTGCTTGTCCAGCTCGTCAGCATTTTGAAAGCATTTTGCATTCTGTGTGTGAGACGGAACAAAACGCAGAATGTGAAGTAAACCCAGGGCGGGTCTTAAAGCAGCCTCCTTAATTGGACACCTAAAATTCGAATGCCATGATTTTGCATTTGAATGTGGATTTGTATTTTAAATTCGAAGAATATTCCAAAAAAAAAAAACAAAAAAAATGACAGCCCTAGTCAGCAGTGTACATGGGTCAATTTGAATACTCTAAGGGAACACAATTAAATATTTTTATATTGCCTTGTTTGGATAAATTATGAAGTATAAAGTAACATTTACAAATGATCAATAATCTCCATTTAAGTTTGGTTAATGCAAAAATATGAACACATTATTAAAAAATGTTGTAATGATGTGAAAACAAGGTGAATTCCGGTCATTTGGGACACTTAAAATGACTGCTAATAAAGGTATTAATGATTAGTAAATGTTTATAAAAATTTACATTTGATGAATAATTACCTCTTTGGATTGGGTACTGCAAAAACATGAACAAATCATCAATACATTAAGATGTGCAAATAGTAGAAGTCTACACAACAAACAAAGACCAAAAACATGACCTTCACAGGCTGTGATTATTAGTTAATGAACATATTAACATGAATAATTTGTGAAGTGCTGAAAATGTGTCACGGTTTACGCTGCCGGAAGAAACACGGAGCCGAGGATAAACGAAATAAGGCTTTTAATATATTCAACTCATGGAGCACAGCGATAGACACACGTAAGTGAGTGAGTTAGTCAGTGAGTTAGTAGACCCGACAACACAGAACTGAAAGGACAGGTTTATGTACAAAAGATAATGGGGAAACACAGGTGGATGGAATCACTAAATTAACAGGGACATGGAACACATGAGGAATAGAATAGACACACATGGGAACTAATCAAACCAAACACGGAAGACAGAAACTGGGTCACAGGGGCAAAGACACACTAAATGAGACCAGGTATGTGACAGTACTCCCCCCTCCCGGTAGGTGCGTCCTCGCACCGTAGAAACAACCGAGGGAGGCGTGGGTGGGAACTTGGGAGGAGGTACCAGTGGAGGACAGACTCCCAGGAGGGGGCCAGCAGAAGGGGACCACGGAAGGAGGAGCCAGGGAGGAGACGACGGAGGGAGGAGCCAGGGAGGAGACAGGAGCAGGAGGAGCCAGATGGTCCACCAGAGACCAGCCAGGACGGAGATCCAAGGTGGAGTCAATGGCGGGAGGAGCCATGGTGAAGGAGGGGTCGACGACACCAGGGGGCCGACAGGCGGAGACTGCACCGGTGGGTGAGGAGCCCAAGATGGAGCAGCACAGCCGCAGAGCCAGGGGGACGTCGAGGATCCGGAGGGCCTAGGTGGAGCAGAAGGCTCAGGCGACCAAGGCGGAGGCAGGGTCCTGGCAGACCGCTGTGGAGCCGGAGCGACCGAGGATGGAGGTGGAACCGGAGGGAAGGAGGAGCCTGACAAAGCCGGAGGGATGGAGTGACGAGGTGGAACCAGAGGAGAGGAGTCCCGAGGCGGCGGATGGTCGACGACTGGCCAAGGTGGAGCCGGAGGGATGAGGGAGACCGGTGGAGCAGGTGGGATGACAGGCCATGGTGGAGACGAGGGAGCTAAGAGCCAAGGCGGAGCCGCTGGGTCGAAGGACCGAGGAGGAGTCCAGGGCTCGGAGGCTGGAGGCGGAGACAGGGCCTTAACGCGCCAAGGCAGAGCTGGAGACAGTCCAGTCCAGTGGAGAACCATCGCGCCCCGATGGCGCGGACTGAGGGTGAGCTGCGGGACTGACTGGCACCAGCAGGGATGGCGAGGAACTGGCTGGTCTAGGAGGAGGACAGGGAGGAAGGATGGGAGAAAGGACAGGAGGATCAGGGCTGGACGGAAACAGCGAAAGTGGAGTAGAGGGACCAACAGGTTTGGGAGGAGGTGGGAGAGGGAGGCTGGGAGGGAATACAGGAGACACAGAAGGTTCAGGGCTGGGCGGAACCAGCGGAGACACAGAAGATTCAGGGCTGGGCGGAACCAGCGGAGACACAGAAGATTCAGGGCTGGGCGGAACCAGCGGAGACACAGAAGATTCAGGGCTGGGCGGAACCAGCGGAGACACAGAAGGTTCAGGGCTGGGCGGAACCAGCGGAGAACCAGAAGATTCAGGGCTGGGCGGAACCAGCGGAGACACAGAAGATTCAGGGCTGGGCGGAACCAGCGGAGACACAGAAGATTCAGGGCTGGGCGGAACCAGCGGAGACACAGAAGGTTCAGGGCTGGGCGGAACCAGCGGAGAACCAGAAGATTCAGGGCTGGGCGGAACCAGCGGAGACACAGAAGATTCAGGGCTGGGCGGAACCAGCGGAGACACAGAAGATTCAGGGCTGGGCGGAACCAGCGGAGACACAGGAAACTCAGGGCTGGGCGGAACCAGCGGAGAAACAGAAAATTCATGTCTGGATGGAACCAGCGGAAATGGAGCAGAGGAAATGACTGGAGGAGGTAGGAGTGGGAGACTGAGAGGGTATACAGGGGAATCAGGGCTGGACGGAACCAGCGGGGAAACAGGAAAATTAGGGATTACCTCCATAGACCAGTCCATCAGGTCCAGAACTTGCTCCATATGACCTTCAGAGACTGCATACAGCTCACCCTCAGTCGCAGGAGTGTGGGCAGGGCTTTCCTCCACGCCCTCGATCTCCACGAGGACTCCCACGACGCATGGTGTTGCCGGCTCACACACCTGGTCAGTCGCGCTCTCGAGATCCTGTTCCCTGTCAGTGGATGGCTCGGGCTCTGCGGCTGCGGTGGGCTCTGGCTCCGTGCGGCGTGATGGTGGCTGGCTGGTCTCTGGGTCGGGAGTGGGGCTGGCGAGGTCCTCTATGGGGCAGACGGTGAGAGGTGAACCATTTCTCGCCAGAGTCCACTCCACGATTGCAGCGAAATCCTCCCGAGGACCATCTTCGGGCGACAACGCTCTGCACTTGGAGTTCAGGCTGGCGTTGTAGAAGGCGCAGAGCACGTCGTCCGGGTAGCTGGTGGCATTAGCTAACAGAAGAAACCGTCTGGTGTGGTCCTCGAGAGAACGTCCTTCCTGCTCCAGCATGAGGAGGAGGAATCCGGGGCTAGAGAGGGGATCCATCAACACTACGAAACAAAAGGACTGTGAAAAAACAAAAACAAAACGGAGGGAAAAACACGCAGTTTTCTACTTTCTTTTTCAGGTCGGGTTTTCTATCACGGTTTACGCTGCCGGAAGAAACACGGAGCCGAGGATAAACGAAATAAGGCTTTTAATATATTCAACTCATGGAGCACAGCGATAGCCACACGTAAGTGAGTGAGTTAGTCAGTGAGTTAGTAGACCCGACAACACAGAACTGAAAGGACAGGGCTTATGTACAAAAGATAATGGGGAAACACAGGTGGATGGAATCACTAAATTAACAGGGACATGGAACACATGAGGAATAGAATAGACACACCTGGGAACTAATCAAACCAAACACGGAAGACAGAAACTGGGTCACAGGGGCAAAGACACACTAAATGAGACCAGGTATGTGAGAAAAAGAACCTAATTAAGTTATATTTTTACAACATTTGTAAATGTAAAAATGAGCATTAGGTAATATGTGAACTGAAGTTTAATGACATTTGTAAGCATTCAAAAGTACATTAACATAAACTTGTAATCATTTTATAATTTCAGTTAAAACCATTTGTAGATTTTGTAAATGCACTGACAGTTTAATGATTTGTCAACATGAACTAATGATACGTTAAGCATTATATAATGTTTGTTAATGATTTATTAATGAAAGTTATTATAAAGTGTTACCAAAAATTGTATTAAAATAATGTGCCTAAAGCACACGCACAGTACCAGATATTTATTTATGCAGATTTAATATGGGTATTTCTGTATGTGAAAGCAAATTCGTCTCTCACATGCTGCCAGGTCGGTTCGTGTTCTCCCTTTCGTGTGGTCATAAATCATGAGACATTGAAGCAGAAAATGAGCAGAAGGCTGAAACCGACAGAATGAGGATGTCTGCAGGCCACAAGGCCAACGGCAGCTTGGCCACAAACTAGAAAAGTAGAGTGCCTGACACACTTGCATGGTAGCCTGCTGAGAAAAAAAATGTGTGACCAGTTTATGGTTGAGATATCAGATACAGCAACCAAATCCTGCCGCACAACAGTTTCTCCCAAATGTTGCTGGTCGAGGCTCAGCCAGATTGTCTGCGAAACTATCTTGAACAAGTCTGCATTTAATTACTATTGCTATTGCTAGTTGAAATACAGTGGGTACGGAAAGTATTCAGACCCCCTTAAATTTTTCACTCTGTTGTATTGCAGCCATTTGCTAAAATCATTTAAGTTCATTTTTTTCCTCATTAATGTACACACAGCACCCCTGATATTAACAGAAAAACACAGAATTGTTGTCATTTTTGCACATAAAAAAATAAATAAAAAAAATCACAGTATTTAGTAAAAGCACCCTTTTGATCTAATACAGCCGTGAGTCTTTTTGGGAAAGATGCAACAAGTTTTTCACACCTGGATTTGGGGATCCTCTGACATTCCTCCTTGCAGATCCTCTCCAGTTCTGTCAGGTTGGATGGTAAACGTTGGTGGACAGCCATTTTCAGGTCTCTCCAGAGATGCTCAATTGGGTTTAAGTAAGGGCTCTTGCTGGGCCAGTCAAGAACAGTCACAGAGTTGTTGTGAAGCCACTCCTTCGTTATTTTAGCTTTGTGCTTAGGGTCATTGTCTTGTTGGAAGGTGAACCTTCGGCCCAGTCTGAGGTCCTGAACACTCTGGAGAAGGTTTTCGTCCAGGATATCCCTGTAATGGCCGCATTCATCTTTCCCTCGATTGCAACCAGTCGTCCTGTCCCTGCATGTTTCATGTTTTTTTTTTCTGGTAAAAACCGGTACAGACTATCTTTCTCTTATGAATATAATAAAACTAAAGACTTTTTGGAGTTATGAAGGATGCAGTACTACTCTATAGGTACCCAAGATTAACAGGATATTGAGTGAAAACGAGCATTTCACCCCCCTTTAAGTTCTATCTGGGTCTCATCAGACCAGAGACTCCTTCAGGTGTTTTTTAGCAAACTCCATGGGTGTTTTCATGTTTCTTGCACTGAAGGGAGGCTTCTGTCAGGTCACTCTGCCATAAAGTCCCGACTGGTGGAGGGCTGCAGTGATGGTTGACTTTCTACAACTTTCTCCCACCTCCCAACTGCATCTCTAGAGCTCAGCCACAGTGAACTTTGGGTTCTTCTGTACCTCTCTCACCAAGGCTCTTCTCCCCCGATAGCTCAGTTTGGCGGGACGGCCAGCTCTAGGAAGGGTTCTGGTGATCCCAAAACGTCTTCCATTAAAGGATAATGGAGGCCACTGTGCTCTTAGGAACCTAAAGTGCAGCAGAAATGTTTTTGTAACCTTTGCAGGATCTGACCCTTGCCACAATTCTGTCTCTGAGCTCTTCAGTCAGTTCCTTTGACCTCACGATTCTCATTTACTCTGACATGCACTGTGAGCTGTAAGGTCTTATATAGACAGGTGTGTGGCTTTCCTAATCAAGTCCAATCAGTATAATCAAACACAGCTGGACTCAAATGAAGATGTAGAACCATCTCAAGGATGATGTTGCAGGGGGGGGGGGCATGGTTTAGCGAAGTCTGCAGCTGGAGAGAGAATCAGGAGATGAACGGTAAGTGAGTGGTTTGGGCAGAAACGATTGACACCTGTCTCTTGTTTCAGTAATTGGCGTGGAGAGAGTATAAAACGGCAGGAGAGACAGAAGCAGTCGAGAGAGAGAAGGACTGCTGATCATCGGAAGGAGTTAACCGGAAGTGTTTGTCGATAAAATTCTGCGAGTGTCAGAATAAAAGTCACCATTGGTGTTTGTAACAATTACTTTATTTATTTTACTAAAAGCGTTGTCAGCAGTCCATCCGACCCCTTGTCCTCTTCCTTTCCTCCTACGAACTCACTACAGATGATCAGAAGAAATGGACAGCACCTGAGTTAAATATATGAGTGTCACAGCAAAGGGTCTGAATACTTAGGACCATGTGATATTTCAGTTTTTCTTTTTTAATAAATCTGCAAAAATGTGTACCTTAATGAGGGAAAAAATGAATTTAAATGATTTTAGCAAATGGCTGCAACATAACAAAAAGTGAAAATTTAAGGGGGTCTGAATACTTTCCGTACCCACTGTGCATGACTTCTGTATGGATTACAATTATATTTCTTATGATTGGCTGGCCTCCACATCTCATTAAAGGGATCATGAAAACAAAATTCCCTTGATCTTATGACATATAGGAAATCACTGTACTATAAAACTTGTTATGCTGAAAACTACGGAGCCCCACACATGACATGCTAGATAAAATAAAGAAATTGTGTAAACGATTTACTAATCCATTCCCTCAATGTACTAAAACAAACACACAATTACTATTTTGTTCCTACAATTTGCTAAATTAGATTTGTGCAAAACTGTAAATTCTACATCTTGTTACAAGTATGAGGACACGTTCTATATATTTTTTTATTGTTTAGTGTGTATATATTTATAGAGAGAGAGAGACAGAAAGTACAATATAATAAGACGCTTTCGACGCCGTTGCAAAAGACACAGTACAAGCACAGATTAATTCATGTTGTGGTAACTGAGGGGAAGCCGTTATATCTTGCTCCCGCCCATATTCGCAGCGGCGTCCGAAATAATTTTGCATGTTCAAAGGCTAGTGTGACCGCCCCTTAAGCAGTGATGCTACACTGGATGCAGCACAACACGACATGATAAATCCCCCGTCCGGTCTGTGAGGTAGGCCACTGACACAGAGTTCAAATGTCCTGTATAGACACTAGACAGACTTAACCTTTCACAACGCGGTGGTGTTGTGTCCGGTTTACTTTTCCGCCACCAAGCAAGCTCAGTAGCTAACTCCTCATCTGCATGCGCTCTCTTTGAAATAGGAATCCATTGCCATTTCTTGTTACCATCTTTTATTTATCAATGTCTCGTTTGTATTTGGCCAGTTTGGAGAAAGCCTGACCAAACCTAACCAGCCAGCGTTTGTGATCACGAGAACTTGTTCAAACGCTGATAGGTGACATGAATGCAGATGACTCCAGATCGGTGAGGTGGTATTTGCTTTCCCAACAAGATCCATCGACCAACACTAAATTAATTTGCTGAATGAATAAACTGTATTTTCCTGCGCTCAAATCTTCCAAATCTTCCAATCTCACAGCAACTGTCACAGCCCTAGAGACTCCTCTCCTTAGATTTACAAATGACCTGCTCTTCTCATCTGATGGTGGTTGTATCTCTCTATTAGTGCTATATGATCTAAGTGCTGCGTTCAACACTATTGACCACGACATTCTTTTGCATAGACTAGAACACTTTGTTGGCATTAATGGAAGTGCATTAGCATGGTTTAAAACGTTTTTATATGATCGCCATCAATTCGTAGCAGTGACTGAAGAAGTATCATATCGATCACAAGTGCAGTATGGAATACCTCAAGGCTCAGTACTAAAAAAATAAAGATTAAAAAAAGCTCAAGTCTTTTCGGTTTTGTTTTGCCATGGCCATGAGATAAATGCATAAACAAACCCGCGTGACCAGAGCAACCTGAGATTATCAGAAATTGATAAAATATTTTTATCCATCCCACAGTCTGTTGATTATATCACTGCTGTTTAACCCCGTCCACTGATTCTACATCACTGCCAGTTTGGCCACGCCCACTGATTCTACATCACTGTATCTATTATTTCAAAAGCTGGATCCGGACCCGTGTAGATCCAAGAAATGCCTACCAGGACCCGACATGGACACATATATTATTTGAAAGATGGACCCGAACCCGCTGGGAAGACACAGACCTGACTGGACCCGATTGTCACTTATTCCACCTTAAATTGCTATTACAAGTCAATAAAACTTTTGCAAAAAAATAACTTTTTGTCTTACCTAATTTAAGTAGCCATAGTCTCTCTTCCTTGTACCTGACTGCCTGTGATGCATTACAATCCTCAGACAAGAAAGTTATCCGTGTTATTCCTCTCGTTATTCCATGTCCAAGTTTGACCAATTCATTATTTCAGCTTCAAAAGTAGGGCTGTGCGATATGAAAAAAAAAAAAAAAAAAAAAAACTATCACAATTTTTTTTATCAATTTTGCAATTTCAATTTTAATCACGATTTTGACACACACAGGAATTTACAGTCATACATGCATTCAGTATAAATTTGAAACATATTTCCAAAATAAAACCAATGAGAGCTTCATCAAAAAGTTGTAACATCAAAAAGTTATCACTTCATTTTACCACAGATTTGTTTACAAATCGACGTGGGTTTTTTTTGTACTAAAATACTATATTGGAATACACTGGATTTAACAGTAATACTGAAACACACAAGTGTAACTGATGTTATTTTGTGGTCACTATTGCTTTTTTATACTGTAGATCGTTTGATATGTATTTATGCATTTTTAACCTACATCATAGCGCCGTCTATCTATGAGGAATGTAGGCTGTCGAACACACAACTATTAGCCAATCATAGCAGTGGGCTTTTACTTCTGAGTCTACAATCCTCCAGGCCTATATTATAAGACATTATAAGTGGAGCAGTTCACGACCCCTTTAAGACCATCAGATTAGATTTCACTTCAATACCAGAAAAAAAGGTTTTATTTTTATGGGCTTTTTTATTTCTTTTATTGCGACAGGACAGTAGAGAGACAATAGGAAAGCACTGGGTGGAGAGAGGTGAGCTGGATCTGCAAAGGACCCAACAAACTCAGGTCACCGTGAGAGCAATTGCAATGTATGTCAACGAATATCACTATCAAAGTCTCTGACTACAGACTCAAAAGTTGATGACTGGAGAGCAACCAGTGCTAACAGATATTTCAACCCTATAAACAATTAACAGTGTTATTATTTAATTAATGTTTCCTGCAAACGTCAGTAAGGGTGAAACTTCACACGCATGACAACAGGCTATTACTGGTATATCAGTAATCCAAAAAACTAAATTCCTTCACCCTTTTAGATTTGATTTGATTCCATGAGTTTTCTATGTACTCCCTATAGTACCCTATGGAGTAGTAATTCAAATAGCGTTTTGGCTTGTTGAGGACATTATACCACCCATGGCTAATAATAGTACTTGACAGGTCCTGGTTCAAGACCAGCAGGTTTTAGAGGCCCGTGCAGAGCTGATTTTATTAGATTGTAAACATGCAGAATGGGGATGGAACTGCACATATGTTTCAGCACCAGGGGTTGTAAAATCGTCAAAAATATTTTATAAAAGACATAAAGAGAGTTTGGCGTACTTTGTTAACACGATGGACACTGCATCATTCAGGAGCCTCTCTCCAAACACCAGCATATTGAGCACAGGATCCATGTTCACAGCATTAAATATGGCTAGGGGTGCTCCGATCACGATCGGCCGATCGTTTTGCGCATCTCGTCAGTAAAGCCGGTTCTCTAATCAGCGGTTAATTCCATCAGGTGCCTTATTTCACATAGACCAGCTGTTATTAAACAGAGCCGTTGTTAATAGAGAAGATGCGCAAATCCACTTCATTTTCAGCGTTTTTTGGTTCATCTTCTCAGTTAACAACGGCTCTGTGTTGTAACAGCTGCTCTATGTGAAATCACGCACCTGATGGAATTAACCGCTGATTAGAAAACCAGCTTTACTGATGAGATGCGCATTAACGATCGGCCGATCGTGATCGGAGCACCCCTAAATATGGCGATAGTGGCGACTGGATCCACAGCGGAGATCAGAGACCCAAAGGCAAAACTGGAGAAAAAAATGAAGACATGTATGTACATGTCGAATCCTCTTAAAACACTTTGCTCAATAGTTTCAGGAATTGTCCGAGCCAAATTCTCATCTGTCAGTCATTGTCATCTTGTAAATAACATCAGCCTATTGAATAGAAACATGGAAACATAACAGTCATGATCACTGAGATATCATACCGAAGGAGCTGTTAAGGTGTGCCAACTAGTCTAACTAGATAAACCACTTAATGAACTCACTTTTACGTCTGTTTACATGGAAAGACATTGGAGAAGCTGTTAATGCCTAGCAAAACAGAAAGAAGATACCTGTCCCAGGAAATTGATTCCTCCTCCCACGATGAAGGCTGAGATCGCTGTCCCAAAAACGGCAAATAATGTGATCGAGCCTATGTTTTGGAAAAAATTACCCTGCGGAATAAACAACCGATTGACCAATCTGTTTATATCGGTATCACAGTTATGTGTATAACAAAAGTTGATGACTTGAGGGCAACCAATACGACAACAAAACTACTAATACTGTTTTTATTTACACATTTCTGTAATGAAGTTGTAAGGGAGAGACTACACACATACTGTAGCTCGTTAGGGGAAAGCAACAGAAAGACATGAGACATTTCTTTTTATCACTTTCAATTCAGATTATTATTGTTATATATAGTATTGCTTACCTTATGTAATGAGTATCCAGACTCAAAAATGATTGGCGGTAAAAGTAATAGGAAAAACATATTGGGACGAAACATCTCTTCTTCCTGTGAAATAAAGAAAGAAAGAACAATTACCATGTGTACTTGAACAAGCAGACTCACACTTCAATGTGGATAATTTTCATATAGAATTTATATTGTAATCATTTATTGTATATCGGTTGACTGCATGACAAAGTTGGTTGTCACTTCCTTTTCAAGTTTCCTATAATTTTAACAGTATAAAAATAATAATAATAATAAAGATATGCACATATTCTGCATGAGCATATTCTACATCCCTAATCATGCCCAATACCTAAATTTAACCTATAAAAAACTACCTTACTAACTATTAATAAGCAGCAAATTAGCAGTTTGTTAAAGGGGAAAGTAATAGTTAATGCTTTGTTAATCGTGAGATTTGGACCTTTAAATAAAGTGTGATCATTATTTGCAATATTTAAACTTTGTGCTAATGAACAGTAAGGTTGTCACACACACATACATACATACATACGTTAACGGTGAGACTCTTATCGGGCATCAGGGCGATAAAAAAAATATATCTATAATCTATTCTCAAAATTGGGTTGAGAGCTGGGTTGCAGCTATGATGACTTTCAACTTGATATTTTAGCACGGATGTACAGTATACCTAGCCGAATCTGTAGGGGGCAAGAACCTTTTAACTCTTTAAAGGTTTTTAAAACCTGTCTCTATGCCCATTGTGAAATTGTGATGCCTTTTTCACACATACTCCATCTGCAGTGCGTATGCAGTCCGTGTGCGTAAGTTACGTATGTGGTGCTGAAGCACATTTGCAATCCACTCTTCAGTAAGTAAACGATCGCTGCACTGCTGCAGACGCACCGCTCCTTGAACGCACTGACGGACCACAACCGCGTGAACGCTAGAATCCGTTAACCTGGGTGCGTAAAAAAATACGCAACGCATACACACTGCAGACGAAGTATGTGTGAAACAGGCTTAAGGTTGTTTGCACCATGTCCACCAAAGCGATTTTCCCCGCAGCTAGCATATTTTTTCAGTTGTTCTCAATGGGAGCGATGCGTTTTTTTTAAATGCCAGGAGCGTGCCGAGCGCTGAGCGTTCGGGCGTCTTTTTCTCATGCAGAGAGTTGAAGAATGTTCAACTTTGGATAAAGCGCTGCACTCATCACTGTCACTTTCTAGTCAGCTGACCAATCAGAGCGCAGGAGGGGCGGGGCAAATTTCACACAGATCAACTGTCACAACCACTGATCTATAATATAGAACTGGTTTGCTCATTACGTCATTAAAGTGAAGCCGCCGCACCGCCATATTGGTAATCCCTAGTGTGCGAAAAGGTTCCATTGAATTGATAGGAGTTTGTATGATTTAATGAGAAAACATCACCTAACAAGTCAGTGTTTATAAATATGAAGTATCACTGTACATTATTACAATGCGAACACCCTAGGCATGTAAACGATTATTTTTTAAATGGGAATTTCCCCTACTTATTAAACATGATAAACATCAGACGGACACGACCTCAACACATATATCAAACGACAACGTGTTCGTTCTGAAATCTGAATTTATTCAGAGAAATAACTGACTATATACAGTACGGTTTTAAGAAATAAACACAAAGCTTTATTTCCCAGATAGTATTTTTTTTTTTTTTTTCATTATAGAGAAATATTAACAACATAATTGTATAATTCATTGTAATATATTAAAACCCATTTCTGATACTAATACGTTCGCTTAATAATTCCTGAATAACTTTGTTCATAAAGAAATAAGCCATTTTTGTGTTTGATCAGTTACCTGTGTCGTCAGTGCGCAGCAGACACACCCACCTACACGATTTAAATATATCGCTTATCCTGTCCCAAAAGACCGTAAACACCGCAGATAACATCTGAAGTAAACATTACTTTATTACACATAACATAAAAACGAGTCCCGTTTGACTGATCAGCTTCAAATCGAGTTATTTTAGGACAGCGGTTTGAATGAAACTCAATGATGCTCTCTGCTGGTAGGGATTAGTAAGATGGCCGATCGAACACTTCCGGTGGCTTCACTGCCTGTTGGCAGTTTAGAACGTGATGAGTGATCCAGATATATATATATAGATCAGTGGTCACAACTGTCATTTTGTTACAACCACGTGTCAACAAGCGCAACAACGAGAAAAATGGAATAGAAATTAATATTGCTGGTTTCTGAGCATCCAGAGCATTTAAGTCAGAAACAAATTATCTACCAAATCAGATAAAAGTAACAGTTTAGCGGTTACTCTGTATCATAGCAACCAAAGCATCTCAACTGAAAAAAAAACACAGCCCACAAAAAGCGCTCTCAATCTTTCACAGCTGAGCGTTTTCACCTGGCTAAAAATGGATTGGTGGACACAGGGCCTTACTGCTCAAAAAAGGTGTTAATTTAATTAAGGACATCATTACTGATGAAAATATTCATCAGGTGAAGGCTTTTTTTGTGTCAAGGATGACAAATATAGAATGGTCAATGTGCATCTTGTATAGCAGTACAGATTTATTGTCCACTAAAATTACTCAACATACAGCCATTGTTGTCTAAATAACTGGCAACAAAAGTGAGTACACCCTAACATGAACACGTCAAAACTGTGTCCAAAGTGTCAATATTCTGTGTGAGCACCATTGTTATCTAGCAATGCCTTAATCCTCCTAGGCATGTACTTCACCAGAGCTGCACAGGTTATACCTCTGTATGACCCTGGCCACTGCACTGTAACTCAGTTTAAGGGTGTTACAGATCTTCCTATAACCTAGGCCATTTTTCTGGAGACCAACAATTATAATTCTTAAATCCTCAGAGAGTTCTTTGTCATGAGGTGCCATGTTGAGCATCCAGTGGTCAGTGTGAGAGAATTTTATTTAAAGCACCACATTTTAAATGCTCTAATACAAGATTTTGTATGCACAAATGTGCATGGCCCTGTTAAGCAGACAAAAACATTAACATGATGAATAGGACATGTGGCTTGCATGGTTAAACAACATACAGCTGTTGGCACTTAGGGTGTACTCACTGTTGTTGCCAGCTATATGGACAATAATGTCTGTATGTTGAGATATTCTGATAGGACAGTAAATCTGTACTGCTAGACAAAAAAAAAAAAAAAAACTATTAAAAACTATATAAATACTGTTCAGTTTCTTGCACAGACCAATCGTTTTGGGTCTTTACACATCAGTGTATCGTCACGAGCTGCAGGGTTTAATTTGGTTTATTTGTGTATGTTATTATTATTATTATTATTATTTTTTTTTTTATTGTATGTTTTAGCCGTGTTTCACATTCACTTCCATTATAAGACTTATAGCATGCAATGGTTTTAGCTAAAAATCTCAGTTTGTGTTCTACTGAAGAAACAAAGTCACTGACATCTTGGATGCCCTGGGGGTAAGCAGCAGTTTAACATCAAATTTTCATTTTTGGGTGAACTATCCCTTTAACAGTGAGAATTGGTCCCTCCCTATACCGAAGTGTTACCAAGTATGCGTGTGCATGTAAAGACAAACATTATACTTGAGCAAAAAGCAGAACTATTTCTCTGTGATAATAATGGTGTGTGTGCAGAACTGCACAAAGACACACTTTATGCCTTTAACCACCAGTGCAACACATTTTATCATTTGCATGCTCTCATTCTTCAAGTTCCTGTTCAAGGAGGCCTTGCTCTAACATATTCTCTTTCAGTTCCACAATGATCCATCACTTTTGGAGATCAATGAGGGGGGAAAAGCTACATTTCTGGTTTATGATAGCTTCAAACAATTCACAGTAACAGCACAGATATATTAGACAAATCTGGATGTGTAGGTGTTAAAACACACAAACCCAAGGCTCTGCATGGGAGCTAAAGTGGTTTTTAGTGGTTGCTAACCAAACATTCATGTTGCAACAATGATTGATAATGCAGCTTTTCTTCTGATTGCATCTGAAAATCTTTCCTGGGACTGCAAGAACAATTTAAAGCATTATAGGAAAGCTTCTGATGCCAAAGTTGTTACAATTAGAAGGCAGCAAAATTATGTACACATGTAGACACCGTCTCCATGAAGAGTATGGCTTCTCAAATCAGAAGCATTACTATTCATGGAAACGGTGTCTACTTGTGAACACAAACACTTTTAGAACCAAAAATATGTCAGAACATGTTTCGTAACACAAAGGAAATGCACATTGCATTCTCAGAGCTGTCGCAAGGCCTACTTCAGCGAACGTTACTAAAACCACAGGGATTTAAACGGTTCCTGGAGCCCAGTACAATCCCAGGATGCAATGCAATGCTCAGCATTTATATGCAATGTTTTTGTGCTTACTTTAGTATAGTTTTTAGTTTAAAATCTGACTTTTAAATCACTTGGGGAATGATTTTAACAAAAAGGAGCTAAAGGTCTATTCATGCCTCAAGCGAAACAAAAACAGCTGTCAACATGTTATTCCTATAAGACCTTGCACATCTTTGAAAAAATACAAAAACAAAATGTTTGCATTGAAACCTGAGAGATTTCTGTAAGTCCATTCCACCAAACCTTGATGCTTTATAAAATGTGGCTTCTTTGAAGAGACTATTCATTTGAGTTTTGAAATTGAATAGAAGTCTTAAGGCCTTTGGAATGGCTGTGGGTGAGTAAATCATTTTTATTTCCAAAATGTAAAATTTTCTGTGAATTACATTTTTCGTTGGACTCTTTCTGGAAGGGAAAAAGACGCACTAAAAATCCTTGATCTTGTTCTAAGACTTCTGTCGAATCCGTCATCTGAACAGTATTAGAGTGGTGCATTTGAGAAAAAAGATAAGGATGCATATGGAAAGCACTTTAAATCAGCCACTTAACAGGTTTCATTTCAGTTAGAATGATGCTCTAGGAGGTTGCGGACTATTTAGACAGCAGACAACATAGCAGCCAACCAGGGCTTGCTGAAGGCTGATTTCAGTCAATCCCTTCAGCACTAAACATCTACATCACATACACAAAATTTTGTCAAGACACATGGTTGCATGTGCATCGGGTGCAAAGCCATGAGTATATGGGCCGACGAGTAAAGGTGCACAGAGTCCATCTGTAGCAGTGACAAGACAACAGCATGTCATAGCCTCAGGAGGACACGCTGCTAGCAAGAACCAGCATGTTATTCTGAGGTTAACCTCAATCAATCGCTCCAATTTATTGCAAACTCTTTTTTGTTTTAGCTCAACTAAGACTGTGTAGCAAATTTTCTCAAAAGGGAAATGTATATAAATAATAAAAAATTATATTTAATTATTTATATCAGCTGCCAGTTATAACTGTAGCAGATTTAATATGGTCACCAACTAACTGTTTGTCCAGCGAACAATTATTGTAATTTCATATCAACTCGTGACCGTAAAGAGACATTATTCACAAGCAGAACCAGAAACTCATGTAATTTGTGCTCAAAAGTTTTATTAACTAAACACTAGCACACATAACTAATTTAAACAAACAAACATTCAATCACTCATACATGGGGGAAGGGCAAATGAGACTTGATGGATGAAACCATTAGGAAAACCAGAGAATAAAGCCCTGAAAAGAGTCAGATAACCATCTGAGTAAAACTATCAGTGCCATTTACAACGGGGTCTATAGCTTACACTAAACCTGTTTAGTTTAATTAAATGTACAATACTTGCATTGCCTTGTTCATTGCCTTGTTCTGGATGCAGTCTCGAAAGTCTCGATAGTTTCAAGGTTTGGACTTGCGATTATGTTCTTCTGAGTTTGGAGTGATGAACTCCAAAGATGTTCTGAATCGATGGTGACTGGGAGTTTCCTCCCTGGTGGAAAGTGAAGAAGAGCTAAAAGAGACATCAACTGAGGTCCTAGGATCTTGGATGAATGGAAGGTCAAGGCCAAAGCCTGGTTCAAACTTAAGGGCTCCATAAGAATTCTAGCTCAGCATCCCCATCTTCTGTGAATCTAACAGAACTGCATACTGGTTGTGTCGATGTCTGCCAGGGACACCGCGGTGCCCTGACCCTAATAAGACATTCATGTGTAGTCAGTTTAACTGATTATTGGGAGTATTAAAGTGAACTTAAAGTGAACAGAAGTAACTGACAGGTTCAGTAACTATAAAGGCAGCACTCTTAACTCGCCTTCTGTATATAATCTGTTCAAAATTTGACATTTTATTTTTCATCCAATCTGAAATTGTGATGATACATCAATAACTACACCAAAGGACCGTCAAAAAAAAAAAAAAAAAAAAAAATATATATATATATATATATATATATATATATATATATATATATATATATATATATATATATATATATATATATATATATAGTCAAAATATATCTGTTCATTAAGCCTTGGAGTGTAAATGTAGACAAATGGGTTACATGATCATGTTTTTTTATTGATTGATTAATTGCATTGATTAATAACTCACTTTACTAACTTTAATATTTTGTAATTTACCGAGCGGTAACCTCCCGCTCTCTTTTGTAAAGCCAACAAGGTGTCACACTGTCTCTCCAGGTGTGATGGCCAACTCCAGAGTCGAGTCAGGTTCCCGTTGACCCTCCAGAGTCGAGTCAGGACTTGACTTGACTCCTGAGCCTCTTCACATCTCTGCTGAACTACCAGAGCCTCGTCACATCTCTGCTGAACTTCCTGAGCGCTCATCCTATCCTGTCATGGCCAAGATGGCCACCAGCCCAGCGGCATTGCGCAAGGTGGCCCGCCGCCCTGGTGGGTTTCTGTCTCGACACACGGCTGTGGTGGTCTTCTGCGCCACCCTGGTGGGCTTCTGTCTCGACTGTACAGCTGTGGTGGTCCTCTGCGCCGCCCTGGTGGGATTTTGTCTCGATTGCCAGGCTGTGGTGGTCTTCTGCGCAACCCTGGTGGGCTTCTGTCTTATCTGCTCGCTGTGGTGGTTCTCTGTGCCACCCTGGTGGGTTTCTGTCTTGACCACTTGGAGGTGGTGGTCCTCTGCGCCACCCTGGTGGGCATCTGTCTTGTCTGCTCGGCTGTGGTGGCCCTCTGCTCCACCCTTGTGGGCCTCTGTCTCGACCGCAAGGCGGTGGTGGTTCTCTGCACTGCACCTAGTGGGCGTCAGTCATGTCTGCTCGGCTGTGGTGGGCTCCAGTTCCACCTGCTCCACCTTGGATTCCTGCCCTGTCGGTTCTGCCCTGGGCCCCTGAACTTTGTCCTCCTGGTCTCTGTGATCCTTGGTTTGTTCTTGTGTTCGATGGAGCATCTGGTAGCTGCTCCTTAGAGGGGGGGGGGGGGGGGTTGTAATGTCACAGTGTCTGGTCTGTGTTTCCCTGGGTGTCCACTAGTGGTCTCACCCATACTCACCCCACTGCAGGCACTAAATTTCTAGGGGTGCTCCGATCACGATCAGCCGATCGTTAATGGGCATCTTGTCAGTAAAGCCGGTTCTCTAATTAGAGGTAAATTCCATCAGGTGCGTGATTTCACACAGAGTAGCTGTTACTACACAGAGCCATTGTTAACTGAGAAGATGCACAAATAAACGCTGATGGTCACTACCGGTCCGTGCATCATTTGGTACTGGGCCACACAAGAAAGAATAAATAACTTACATTAAAGCTGCAGTCAGTACCTTTTGGTTTTGTACACTTCATGCAGAACAGAAACACCTGCCCATGCTTGAGTGCACTGCAAACACAGGAAAGAGTTAGAGCACAGTTCAGAGGGGATGAAACACAGACACGCTCCAGTTGAGCCGTTTACTGAGAGGGTCTCTGGTTACCCAAACACAGCGAGAACTGAGAGGCCTTCTTGACCTTTAGACTTCCTGAAACAAAAGGACTCTCTGTCCTCACAGAGCCTGGCACCAACTCACATAAAAAAAATGCTAATTAAAGCCTGAAACAGAGAGAGATGAAAAGGTGGAGAGAGGGAGAGAAAGGAAAGCATGCATGAGACGAAATGGGAACGAGAGAAAGAAACAAAGACATTAAGAAGCTGAGAGAAGGAAGCAGGACACAGAAAGAGAGTGAAAATGTAAGAAAAAGGCAAGGAGGAAGCACGTCATAAAGAGGTATGGCACGTGGTATCAATTCCTCTGCTTGCAAAACTAAAATTTCCAACATGCTTAGGAAAATCTGTGCAATCCTCAAAGTGCAAAGTGCAGTGAAAAAAAGTGCAAACCTCATATCATAGTGACATTTAAATATTTAAAATGAATACATTTCCATGGAAAAATAATTCTCAGTAAATTATCATTATATTTAAGATTTGGTGGTTTTGTTTTTACTGAGTAATTTAAGAAATTAGTAGTGTATAGCGCACTGTTTTCATTTAAAATTAATAAAATATGAACAAAACTCTAATGACATTTGGTTTGCAAACGCCTAACATAGTAGCAGTTAAAATATTTATTGTAAATCTCGACATATAAAATCAATTTAAATCAAAATCAAACTGAATATAAAACCAAAACTATTTGCCACTGCCATGGCATTAACATTTTTTAAAGAAATCATTTATAGTTTGTAATAGAAAAACAAGTTATTCTCAGAGACCAGAGCCTCAATCATAACATTATAACAGGCATCTTCTGAATAGAGACCTGCATGATCGCGGGACCCATCACAGCGGAGTACGGCGGGACAACACTTGATTGGGGTGCGGGTGGGTAGAGACTTGTGTGTGTGGGATGCAGGAGAATAAGGGTGTATCACACTAGGCAATCTTAACCGTGCCCGGTCCGTTTGACTAGTGTGATTGCTCGGGTTTGTTTGGCTCGGTTGGAAGAGGTGGGCCAGACTGCAGTTCAGTTCAGATCTTCTGATACATGCAGCATGATTGTGTGAACATTTCTGAGTGGCATAAGTAAAAGATCCATGAAGCAATATATTGTAAGAGGGCTGTGTGTCAACGCATCCCTAATGATTCAAAATAATAAACCACAAAGTTTAAAAAATGATGCACTCCACTGTGCTGAGTAAGAGCGCTTCTCTGCTATCTTCACGTGCTATCAAAAACTTCTTATTTCCAACTTATGAAGTTATGATTATGAGCACGTTGCATTATTTTCTATTCAAAATAACAATGAACAGTGATGTGTGAAGGCTGAGGCTTAGCCTAAATTATTTTATCAGGAATGTTCATGTGAGCTCTGTGTAACTGGAGGAGCCAACGACAGACACAGTGGGCTTGGCGTCAGGCCTCGGAGAGGCTTTTATTAACAGAAAATAAAAAGAAACGGGACAAATGTGGCCTAAGGGGGAGAGTGTCCAAAATAAACAGGGGATCTGGTGTCCTCATCGTGCTGCGTGGTTCGTGTGCATGACAGTGTTCATGGAGGAAGGGTCCAGGTTAGGGGCGGAGTCTGGTGGCCTAATGCGCTCCCCTATTCGGTACGGGGCACGAGGGGAAGCGGCTTCTTCTAGCGGTCGCATCTTGCTTGTCGGCTGCAGAGCTTGCAAGTGGATGGACGGCCCAGCATCCTGGCCCGTCGGCCGTTTAAACGGGTACGGTCCTCATCCGGATAACGGGTCCAGCAGCTCACATCTCTAGTGGCACGGGAGTCCCTCAACGCACCCTTCCTGGACCCACAAGGACACCCGTGTGCATGCACGGGGAAGAGACCGGTCTCTCAAGGAGAGGCGCATTGGGCTTTTAAACCGCGGCAGTGGTGAGGCTCCATTCACATCAGGTGTGCCCCATCACACGCCGCCAGCCCTGACTCGCTGCGCCCCTCCTCTCACACCGCTCCTGTTGGGAGCCTGGTGAGGGGCGGCTTTTTAGGACGGGGTGCTGATGATAATCAGGGAGGAGGGAGCAGACTCGTCGCAGCTGCTGCACTCTTAGGCCCATCCCAAATTCTCTCATTGGTTGAGACACGGCTGCCATAACAAAAGAAAAACATCACTGCAGGCTTCAACCCGGCTCCCTTTATGATTTAGGCAATGAAAAAATCTCCAAGATTATTTTTTAATAATGATTCGATCCATTTCAAACAACTGTTCTAAAAATGAGAGTATAAATGGACTTGAGAACAGGCCATAGGGCTGTCACTTTTGTGAAAAAATCATTTTCGATTTTTAAGACATAAGTGTTCATCGAATCGATTGTAAAATCAATTTTCCATGTAAAAAAAAAAGACGTTCCTTTTTCAACGTCAAATAATGGACGAACGTAAAGAGAGCGCTGGAAACGCACAAGTCAGCAATATTTCTTATTTATAGGCATGAAGTTTCGTGCAGAATAACAGCAACAGGGGTGTATCATTCTCGAAAAAAAAAAATATATGAAGAGGGGATGGCTGCCATAACAAAAGAAAAACATCGCTGCAGACTTCAACCCGGCTGCATTTATTTACTGATTTAGGCAATTCAAAAATCTCCAAGATTATTTTAAATAATGATTCAATCCATTTCAAACAACTGTTCAAAAAGAAGACGCGCTCCGACCGCACTGATGTCCCAGGGACACTCAGGTACAGCTACGCAAGGTGGGGGTATTAGGGGCCGTTCACATATTGCGTCTTTTGCTTGTACAAGTTAGTTATTTCCAATGTAGGTGTGCGGTATGCGCGCTCATAATGGAAGCGACGCGGTTGCGACGCGCACGCGGTGCGACACTCCGTTTTTTCCAGGCGCGTCCGCACCGCATTGAGTTAAAAACATCTCAACTTATCAGAATGCTGCAAGTGCATGTGACAAGAACCAACCAATCAGCATCATCCTTTCCCGTAACAACGCTGAAAGCTCAGCCAAGATGAAGGAACAGCTGATCATAGCTATATATGGATTGCCATTTTAAAATAAATTTAGTAGCAGAGATTTTTAGTGCTGCAAATCCATTTATCCTTTGCTGAAATTTCCACGTCTTCATGGAGAGAGCGGGTCATCGTTGCTTAGCAACAGACAGACGCCTCAGTAGCGCAACTGCCTGAGTGCTTTGGAAAGAAGGAGAAAGCGTTTTAGACGCGATATGTGAACGGCCCCTTACTGCCAATTTCCACCACAAAAGCCGGTCGCTGTCAGCTTGCAATGGTCCTTTTTTTTTTATAACTCAGAATTTCCTGTAACTAGATGCGCGAATGAGGCGAATTGAGCCAGACGCTCTATTCGCGTTTCGTGTGAACGCAGCATAAGAGGTCGCTTTCGACATCACTGGGTCTTATAGGCATGTAAAATTGCTGGTATTTTCCGTCTAGCTTTCGCAACGGATACTGCACTTTCGGAATTCTTTATTTTATTTTTCTGCTTGTTTGTGAGTTTTGTTACATCTATATTTTTAATTGTTTAATTCTTTTAAAATAAATAGTGTACATATTTGGTTAAAACTGATTCCTTATTTTCATTTTCAAACATTTTTTGGTTGGTCCGATCGGTTGTGCAATTATTATTTTTTTTAACTAGAAGTGACAGCCCTAATGACTAATATGAGGCAGGGAAACAACATACTGCATGATGGACCCTAGAAAATGTCCCTTCAGTTCAAGATATGGGGCAAAACACTAGTTTGAGATTGTCTCTCATATTTACATCACATAGAAAAGAAATATAACACAAGAAGTGCAATATCACACGAGTGCAAATGTGATACTCATCTTATTCAACAGTTCATTAAGTTGTTAATATTGTGTTATTTTAGACACAGTGTTGTCCGTTTTGGTCAATTTTGCCAACCAGAAGATAAAGACAAAGCAGAACTGTTAATCTCTGAGCAACCCACAGAACATTTCTTTTCTTAATCCATGGTTTGAATGAATTTGGTGAACCATTTGGCGTTGAACCATTGGCATATGTGTTGGCTTTGAAGTGGTGCTGCACAGACTGATCAGTGTATGACATCACAGTCCCGCGAGAGCGATTCAAAAGCACAAGGAGTCGTCTGCTCTCTAAGCTCTTGCACTACTTTTATGTCACACACCTCAATTGGTCTGATGGTGATGACCCGCTTCAAGTCGAACAAGCCTAATGAATCAATGAACCATTCATAAAGAACCATTTACTTCACTCCTGAATGAATCAGCCATTTGAACGAATCAAATGAATGAATAAATGACTCGATCATTAGGACATTTACCACCACCTTCTGGCAGTTTTAGTTTATTATTTAGAGTATAATTTCATAAAAAAAAATAGTTCATATTTTCAAAGTAATAGTAATAAATTAGTATAGTTCACCCAACCAATAATGACAATTCTGTCATAATTTACTCACATGGTCCAAAAGAGTAGGCTATATGTAATACATTTTATCAAACTAAATATTTCTTGCTGAACTTACTTTTTGTAATCTCTGTTTGATGTTTTAGACAACAATGACTTTAAATGATCTGTTGGGAGTAATTTCTCCAAATTTGATGTGCGATTAATTTGATTGATTAATCACCACATCATGTAATTATTTAGATTAAAAATTTTACTTACTTACCACCCCTAATATATAGTGCCCTACACAATTATTGGCACCCCTGTTTAATATGTGGTCGTGGACTTCTAATTCTCCTTTTTTTTAAAACAACGTAGAACCCAAATGCAAAAAAAAGAGAAAAATCCAACCTTTTATTTAAGTACATTACTTTGGTGGTAAAACAAAAATCACACATTTAAGGAAAACTTAAAATCATGTGTCCCACAATTATTGGCACCCCTGATGTTAATACTTTGTACAACCCCCCTTTGCCAACAAGACAGCCCTAAATCTCCTCCTATAACATTTCACAAGATTGGAGAACAGTGAGAGAGGGATCTTTGACCATTCTTCTTTGCAAAATCTTTCTAGATCATCTAGTGTCCTGGGTCCTTTCTTATGCACTCTCCTCTTTAGCTCGCCCCACAGGTTTTCGATTGGGTTGAGGTCTGGGGACTGAGATGACCATGGGAGGACCTTGAGTTTGTGACTGCTGAACCGTTTTTGTGCAGATTTTGCCACATGTTTTGGATCATTATCCTGCTGAAAGACCCAATGACGACCCATCTTCAGCTTTCTGGCAGAGCCCATCAGGTTTTAATTTAAAATGTCCTGGTAGTTCAAAGCGTTAATAATGCCATGCACCCTAACAAGGTTCCCAGGGCCTTTGGAAGAGAAACAGCCCCACAGCATCACAGATCCTCCACCATACTTCACGGTGGGCATGAGGTGCTTTTCGGCATACTCATCTTTTGTTTTTCGCCAGACCCACTTAGAGTGTTTGTTGCCAAAAAGCTCAATCTTAGTCTCATCTGACCAAAGCACACGACCCCAGTTGAATTCCCAGTGCCGCTTAGCAAACTCCAGACGTTTACGTTTGTGAGTGTTCGTGAGAAAAGGCCTTTTCCTTGAATGCCTCCCAAACAGCTTGTGGGCATGTAGAGAGCGTCTGATGGTTGTTTTGGAGACTTTGTGACCCCAAGATGCCACTTCTCTTACCATCGTCCTCACTGTGCATTGTGGCAAGATAAACTTGGGACCTCTTCCAGCCTTGTTTGTCACTGTTCCAGTTGTTTTAAACTTCTTAATGATTCCTCTGACTGTAGATACGGGAAAGTTAAGGCGAGTGGCTATTTTCTTGTATCCATTGCCTGACTTATGAAGGTCGACACACATCTGCCTTACTTGAATGGTGTGTTCTCTTGTCTTTGCCATGTTGACATTTGGGTAAGAGAATTAGACCTCTGTGTCACATCATATTTATACCCCAGGTCATGAATTACTGATTAAAAGTTCCTAGATACCCTGACCAACTTTAGCAACTACAGAAAAATATAAATTAAAAAAATAATAATTACAATTTTCAGCGGAATTGTTAGGGGTGCCATTTCAAGGTTTTTTGATTTTTTTTTTTTTGGGGGGGGGGGTTACCACCAAAGTAATGTACTTAAACTTTTTTTTTTTTGCATTTGGGTTCTATGTTGTTTTTTTTTAAAAATGATAATTTTTTAGAAGTCCACGACCACATCTTAAACAAGGGTGCCAATAATTGTGGAGGGCACTGTGTGTGTGTGTGTGTGTGTGTGTGTGTGTAAAGTAGTATATCAGTCACCTGCTAAGGTGTGCGAAGAGGGTTGCAAGGCCACAATGGTAATCACTCACTGGCCTCTCCTCTGTGTATATGATCCTGCATCTCTTTTTTCTCTACTCCCATTGACAAATAGAATTAATCACTGTTAAATATTCGAGTACTTAAAGTAGGGAACGTTTGATGCTAGTCTTTTTTACATTAATGTATGTGTTTGTATGATCACCTTTGATTTCTGGTCACTCAAATCAATCACAGATGTGGACATATTTGTTCACACTGCATCGCATTGCATGCACCTTTAGGAAGAGGAAAAATATGATCATATTACCCCAATTTTACAGTCTCTGCACTGGCTACCTTTTTAAGTTCTGTGTCAGTTACAAAATATTATTATTTACTTATAAGGCCCTAAATGGTTTAGCTCCTGCATACCTAACTAGCCTTCTACCACGCTACAATCCATCACACTGTCTCACATTTGGCTCCCAAATTCTGGAATGGCCTTTTCTCTAATACACATTGGATACAATTAACTGTACCCTTTTATGCAATGCTTTTGAAACCTCAGAGAGCACCTGACGAGATCAGAGACCATTCGTTCATCCAGAATCTCTCCAGATCCTTTAGATTCCCAGCTCCATAACGGTGCTTTTCCTCTTCAGTTCACCTCACTCATTTTTAGGGCTGTCATTTTTAGTTCGAAAATCGATTGCACAATCGATCGGACCAACCGAAAAAAGTTTCAAAAATGACAATAGGGAATCGATTTTAACCAAATATGAACACTATTCATTTTAAAAGAATTAAACAATTAAAAATATAGATGTAACAAAACTCACAAACAAGCAGAAATAGAAAATAAAGAATTCCGAAAGTGCAGTATGCACAGAAAGCTAGGCAGAAAATACCAGCAATTTTACACGCCTATAAGACCCAGTGATGTCGAAAGCGACCTCTTATGCTGCGTTCACACGAAACTCGAATAGAGCGTCTGGCGTCTTGCGTGAATGATTTCTTTGCTAAGTCAATGGAAAGACGCGTTTACGCGCGTATTGAGGTCTCGCGGTGTGGTAGACGTGACTTCGCCTCATTCGCGCATCTAGTTACAGGAGATTCTGAGTTATGAAAAGGACCATTGCAAGCTGACAGCGACCGGCTTTTGTGGTGGAAAATTGGCAGTAATACCCCCACCTTGCGCAGCTGTACCTGAGTGTCCCTGGGACATCAGTGCAGTCAGAGCGCTTCTTCTCAACAGCCGGACATATATTGAATAAAAAACGCTCTGCTCTGGACCCCGAAAATGTTAATCGACTTGTTTTCCTGTCCAATAAATTTGTAATGGCCCTAGCCTTTAATTATGCCTGCCTAGTGCCGCCTAGCCTGTGTCGGTTACGTTCAATAAAAGAAACACACATGGCCTCTTTTCAAGTCCATTTAAAGTTGAATTTTTAGAACAGTTGTTTGAAATGGATTGAATCATTATTTAAAATAATCTTGGAGATGTTTTAATTGCCTAAATCATAAATGCAGCCGGGTTGAAGCCTGCAGCAATGTTTTTCTTTTGTTATGGCAGCCGTCCCCTCTGCATACATATTTTTTTTCGAGAATGTTGCACTCCTGTTGCTGTTTATTATTCTGCACGAAACTTCATGGCAATAAATAAGAAATATTGCTGACGTTTGCAGCGCTCTCTTTACGTTCGTCCGTTATTTGACGTTGAAAAAGGAAACGTATTTTTTTTTAGACATGGAAACTCGATTTTACAATCAATTCAATGAACACTTATGTCTTAAAAATCAAAAATGATTTTTTCACAAAAGTGACAGCCCTACTCATTTCCCCTAGGGTTCAGGTCAGAGGACTGGAATGGCTATAGCAGAAGCTTGGTTTTGTTCCTAATTAGCCATTTCTGTGTTGATTTTGAGGTTTGTGTTGGTTGGAAGATCCAAACATGGCCCATTATAAGATTTCTTACACTTCACTTCAGATTTTTTAACTGTAGGTATTTGATAGAATCAAAGATACCATGTATCTAAACAAGATGTCCAGGACCTCCAGTAGAAATATAGGCCCAAAACATGAAAAATACAGCAGTATATTTCATTGTACACATTGGGTACTTTTTATCTCTGTGTTCACCAAACCCATCTTGAGTGTTTGCTGCTAAAAAGTTCATTTTTAGTTTCATATGACAATAGAAGCCAGTCCCAATTGAAGTTCCAGTCGTGTCTGATAACAAACAGGTTTTCTGGCCCTGAGACTCAATTTTTTTCTGCAATTCTCCAGCTGTGGTCCTTGGAGAGTCTTTAGCTACCCAAACTCTCCTTCTCACCATGAATTAGGACGATATAGACACACGTCCTCATAACATTTTCTGTTAATGGGAAATTCTTAATTGCGCTGATGCTAATTTCATCTCTATTTCCTTCTCCTTTTCCAGGTGACTATAGTAATAATACAAGCTTCAGTCTGGATCCAGCCCTTACAAAGACCTGAGATGACCGAACATAATCGCAATGTTTAATCCCGACATATAATAATTGCAGTTAATAGTGTAATTTGTAACTGCATGATTCTGACTGTACATTTCTACCATAGTCACCACTAAAAACATACTCTTTAACATAAAGTAGACACTTTAATATTTTCTGTAAAGCTGCTTTGCAACGATTGGTGTCATTAAAAGTGCTCTACAAATAAACTTGAATTGAACTGAATTGAATACCTTCCAGTTGGCCAACTATGGAGCCAAAAGAGTCTCAATAAAGATAAATGCACACACTACATTCACATATGCACACACACGGTTTATACATGCACACACATAATTCATAAATACTCACACAGGATACACATATGTGCATAAAATTCACAAATGCACACACAAAATTGAAAAAGCACAGAAGATTCACAAATGCTTACAAAATTCAGAAATGCACACAAAATTCAGAAATGCACACACAATTCAGAAATGCAAACAACATTTACAAATGCACTCAAGATTCACAAATGCACAGGACAAGATTCAGAAATGTATTTCTGATGCACACACACATATATCTTGATTTACAAACTGCTTGCAGTCTGTGAACTTTACAGCATTTGTGTGTGAATTTTGAGACTCCTCTGACTTGGCTCGACACACAAATGCCTTTTTTTAAACAGGGAATGATCTTCAACCAATCAGATATCTCCCTTGTTTGAGCCAATCACAAGAATGCACCCCACGTGGGGGATTGTTTACTTATAAGCCAATCAGCGAACGACTCACTTTCCTCGGCGAACAACTCACTTTCCTCAGCGAACGACTCACTTACCTCACGCAGCCGGCGACTCACTTTGCGCAGCCGGACACCCACTTTGCGCAGCAGGAGACTCACCTTCCGCAGCCAGAGAGTCACTTTCCTCTCACAGCGAACGACTCACTTTCCTCACGCAGCGAACGGCGAATGACTCACTTTCCTCACGAGTCAAGCAGCGAGCGACTCACTTTCCTTAGCGAACGATTCACTTTCCTCACCCAGCGAAGTTGAGCGGACGATTCCCTTTCCTCACGCAGCGGCGACTCACTTTGCGCAGCAGGAGACTCACTTTCCTCTCGCAGCAAACGACTCACTTTCCTCACGAGTCACGCAGCGAACGACTCCCTTTCCTCAGCGAACGATTCACTTTCCTCACCCAGCGAAGTTGAGCGAACGATTCCCTTTCCTCACGCAGCGGCAACTCACTTTGCGCAGCAGGAGACTCACTTTCCTCTCGCAGCGAACGACTCACTTTCCTCACGAGTCACGCAGCGAACGACTCCCTTTCCTCAGCGAACGACTCCCTTTCCTCAGCGAACGATTCACTTTCCTCACCCAGCGAAGTTGAGCGAACGATTCCCTTTCCTCACGCAGCGGTGACTCACTTTGCGCAGCCAGAGAGTCACTTTCCTCTCTCAACGGACCACTGACTCTCTCTTCATGTAGGGACCGAATATTATAATTAAAATGACTTCTATATTGCATCCAAAAGAATATTTAGATATACTTAAAATATTCAAAAAGGTGTCTTTTTTTTTTTTTTTTTTTTTTTTACTTTCATTAAAATATTTCAATAAAATGAAATAATTGCCTATTGCAAATTTATGAATCCATGGTTAACTTTTTTTCTGCAGTCACAGTCTGGGCTATATGTATTGAGATATTTTAAAATTTATATTTTGTAAAAAATAATAAAAAATAGACCTGAATTGTAATCTAAACATCAGTATTTCCATAAAATTTCATAAATAGGCTGTGTGAACGCGTTCATGTGATTGGCTTATAAGTAAACAACCCCGTGGAGTGCGTTCTTGTGATTGGCTAAAAGAAGGGAGACATCTGATTGGTTGCTGGTAATTCCATGCATTTGTGTGTTGAGCCAAGTCAGAGGAGTCTCAAAATTCACACACAAATGCTGTGAAGTTCACAGACCGCAAGCAGTTTGTAAATCAAGATATATGTGTGTGTGCATCAGAAATACATTTCTGAATCTTGTTCTGTGCATTTGTGAATCTTGAGTGCATTTGTAAATGTTGTTTGCATTTCTGAATTGTGAGTGTATTTCTGAATTTTGTGTGCATTTCTGAATTTTGTATGCATTTGTGAATCTTCTGCGCTTTTTAAATTTTGTGTGTGTAATTGTAAATTTTGTGCACATTTGTGTATCCTGTGTGTGTATTTATGAATCATGTGTGTGCATATGTGAATGTAGTGTGTGCATTTATCTTTATTGAGACTCTTTTGGCTCCATAGCCAACTGCTGTGACTCAATGATCTTGATGAACGCGCCCATCAGAATTCCTGAAAAACAAAGGCCAGTCACAAACCTCCCTCTGAAGAAGTAATAAGCTGCTGTATGGCTTATTAACAAAAGACTACTTTGGATGAACCAAGAGGAACCATATTGTGTAATATGTGACAAACATATATAAAGAGAAATTGTTCTTCTGTGATACATAAAAGGAAGTATTTTGAGAAATGGGTCAGTGTTTCTTGTTTGTCTGCTTATAATAGACCACAGATTAGCACCAATTTTAATTTTTGGTCAGGAATGAAAGTGAGGCTGTGTAGTTTAAATTGACACACATAAAATAATAACAGTAAAAAAACAGGTCTGAAAATTTTGATTTTTGAAAATTGCACATGATCTAGGAATAATGAAGTCAAACTAAAGTGTGACATATCTTTTATAGGCTTGCACACTGAGAGGAACTGATTAATCCATTCGTAATCTTAGAAGAACTACCATTGTGTTTGTTTCCCAACACTGTGAACAGGACAGGCGTAAACCATGACAAACACACCTACTCTTGAGCTGATGAGGACTTATTCTCACAGTAACTGATGAACTTACAGCGTCACATGAATGGAATATGAGGAGTGTGTGCGCTTCTGATCAATTCGTCCGCTCCCTGTGTTGTCCTCGCTGTATCTTACATAGGTCTGTTCATTATTGATCAGTTATTGATCGCTCTTAAAACATTTCAAAAACCCAGCGCTTAGTCGTATGCAACAGGAACACATGCTGTTTTGTGACAGATTAACTTCTGTTTTCATCATTATGACAGACTCAAAGGCTTCGGCCAGCACTGAATGGAAGAGTTTCAAGAGAAACTGTTAGGTAAGAGTTCAAGAGAATAATGTAATAAAGTCACTTACCGAGCGAAACCACAGCCACACTCTCAGGCAAAGCTTGAATTTGATCAGCAGGTGCACCAATATAATACAGATACCTGAGAAAACAAAGCAATATTTTATTTTTAGAAATAAATACAGTCTTGATGAGAATGAGACTCCATTAAAAAATTTTTAATGTTAATTGTTTATTTCACATGTCATTGCATTTGCCATTGAAGGATTCGGTTTCTACAGGGACTCAATTTTTCACATCAAAAGTGACAGCTAAAAACTTGTATCACATGTCTATGTTCCCTAAAAGGTAAAAGGTCTAGTCAGGTATAAAGGGATAAGTTACATCAGGTGAATTGTGATCGTCATGTGTTTAGTGCAGGTTTATAAAATACACTTTAACCTAGATTAAAGATCTGGTATCCGAGACATAATGAAGCGATTCATCAACACATATGAACAGCCTGTCAGTGTGTAAGACTACACTCAGAGCGCACAATACATTACAGACAATGCCCCAAACACAAACACACATGGCAGCGGTCAGATGACATCACCGCCGAGGGCCCGTCCCAAAACAACAACACATAACCTGACACCTGACGGGTTTCAGCGTGACGCACCGGCTCAGTGGTGTCGGACACACAAATACAGCCTGAGTCACTGAGATCAAGAAAATGACATGTTTTACATGGAAAAAGTAATATTAGCCCTGGATTCTGAGAAAGGAACATTCAAAAGAACAGCATACATATCAATCATTTTGTTTGGCATCTTTGCACATACATGCATCCATATATGAATGACATCAAGCCTTTAGAAGTAGAGTATGTATCTGATGAATGTTTAATACAGTTTCATGGATGTTAAAGGGACGGTTCACTCAAAAATGAAAACAATGCTTCAAAAAAATCTTCTTTTATGACTGGATCAGTGTGAGGGTTAACACAAAATTAATTTTGGGGTGAACTATCTTTTTAAGAAATATTCCATTGCTGGTGAATTATCTAGGCCAAGGTGTTTAAAACGTTAATTTTGACCTCTCCACCATTATATTCAACAGGACCAGGACGGGACCACGGGATCTGACACAATCTGCATTGTTAAAAGCACTAGAATTGATTTGATTATATTCCCATCATCCAAACTACCTTCAAAAAGCCCTTAATGCACTGTTTACTGAGACTAGATAAATAGGTGTCCAAGTCTGATAATTGCATGAGGAGGAAGAGCTTTACAAAGCCTGACCTCTCAGTCTAAACCCTTCTGTTTCACTGTATAATGGAAAAGAGAGTTATGTGCTTTTAGCCTCGCTGCAAAGGCCTGGGTAGGGCCTTTTCTATCCCAGCAACACAATACCCTTGTGTAGAAATGGTTTACTGAGTCTGGTGGACAAGGACATGACTGCCCTGCCCAAAGCCCAGACCTCAGGCCCACCACTACACACTTTAATAATGAACTAGAACACCAACCAGGTGTCAGACCCCATCATCGCCCAACACAATGGCCTGAATCACCTTCCCAAAAGAGTCTGGGCTGTTATATTACACATACATTACCTTCACGACTCAAAAAGACTTCAAAACACTGACCATCTCCCGTGAACAGAATCAGCCTCTCTCTCTCAGAGACACACAGTGAACACTTAGGAAATGCAGCTGCACCCTGGAGAAATGCTTAATAATCTTCTGAAGCAATGAAATCATAACTTCAGTTTTTAAAAGAAATGAGAGCAACACGTTGTCAGTGTCACACTAAGGTCAAATCTAACCTTAAAAGAGCTGGCTCTCCCCACCGATGACCAGCAGGCTGAAGAAGATGCTATATTTTTGAAAATATTTGCATGTATATACATTTATATTCTTATATTTTATATTATATATACATGTTTCATATATAAACATAACATTTTTCATAAATATATACATGCATCGCATCATATATGTGTTTGTATTTATATACACATAATAAACATACAAAGTATATATATATATATATATATATATATATATATATATATATATATATATATATATATATATATATAATGTAAAATCATTTTATTTTATTGGGTGCAATTAATCGTTTGACTGCACTAATGGTATTACATCAAATATTATGACATTTGACTATACAATCACTTAAAAAAGTAATATACATTAATTTACATTAAAAGATTAAGATGGTACATCTGAAAATACAAGTCTGTAACAAAAAGTGGCCCACTTTATTCAACATTAAAATAATAATAATAATAATAATAATAATAATAATAATAATCAGACAGAGAGAGACAGACTTTCAAAATTGTCTAGATAAGTAACAGACAGACAGAAGTATTATCATATTCATACACCATAACATGTAACGTTAGGCCTGTAACTGTAAATAGATGTTTACTCTGGCTCTATCATGGTACAGAGATGGTATCAGATGATAATACCATGGAACCTTGATTTATACCGTGATACAGGCTCGTTAATGTGGAGGGGGAAATGAAAACACAGAATAGCGTCTGTTGGATAATTGTAATAGTGATGATTAACATTGAATATCCCATCACAGCTGTCACTCACTCACTCTTTCTGCTGTCAAACTGTAAGCAAACCGATGCTATGTCCTAAAAAAATACCTGAACAGCTGTCCATCAGCAGTATTCTGATCCTCTACATCACTGACAGCTCTATTACTGTCAGAGTTTTCATCGCTTTTACTGTTTGTCTGATCATCTGCTGCCGCAAACCGCCCGAGATCAGCCGTCAATATAACTGACAACACCGCGAGCACAACAGCGCGATTCCAGAAACTCATCGTGTTCACAAACACAAATAATCATTAGACATTAGACGGGAAAAAGCGCAAAATAAACTCATGTCGCCACAATCCATGTTTCGTAGAGTACATTCTCGTCATCATTACATACCTGGATATCCTGGGAGATGTAGTTTCTGTGAGACGCGAATTTGTAGTTTCTCCCTTTGGGTAGTTTTAAACCGAAGCAATGCAATAAAATATAGATATTGTATTTTTATATTTATATTTATATGTTAATTATATTATCTGACAAGTAAATTGCAGTTTAAAAACGGACGTGCTGACGTCACATTAGAGTAATGGTTGCTGGGCGTTGTAGTTCAAATAAGGTGGGCGTGTCTGCAATGCGCAATTCTGTAATGCATTCATTTGGAATGACATCCCGATGAAAACACAGGCTTTCCACTTACACTTATTTGACGTCTTAAGATGAGCAAAGCCATTAATGATTGGGAGATTCTGTGTGGATGTAACACTGGATCTCATACTCTACCTAGTTTGCAGTAGTCATTATTAAAACAGTACGTTGTTCTATTCTATTCAAATGTATTATTATTATTATTATTATTATTATTATTATTATTATTATTATTATTATTATTATTTAATCTCTGCTCTATTGTTTTGGCTGGCCAATGTCCACCAAGACAGATGGAATAATTGTTCATTTGAATTTTAAGGTCTTAAATAATATGCTGCATTAATGGGGTCATTCAGTTTCCCCTTTGGTGATCAGTATGCGCCTTTATACTATAGCCTGCCTGTCTGTTTCACAGCCTCCCAGGGAAAAACTGGACCATGCAGCGTTACGTAATCAAGTAAAGTCATGCATAGTAATTTTCACACAGTCCCTTGCTTTGCAGACGGTCCCTAGAAGATTGCCCAGATATGTGCGTAACGCAGAGTCCCTTGCTTCCATTCATTAGCTGCGCGCAGGAGGGTGTGTGTATGAGTGCGTGAGTGTGTGTGTGCGTGAGTGTGACACACGGGATGAAGATGATGAGACTCCTATAGGACAAGTGAACCTTCTAGATTGGATACATTTCGGGGTCGGACCTGATCAGCGTGTCTCCATTAAGCGGACACATATCTGCCCATACCGCCTACATCTAGAAGAATATCTGCGTCTCTCTGTATGATGCCGACACATATGAGATTTCGGAGAAGGTCATTTCTCGGGCTTATATTTCTATTCTCGCTCTCCACTTCGGCACTGTACTTCATCTATTCAGCTCCTGGCATAGGTAAGGCACTGAAACATTTAGTCTTTCAAGAATGAATAACATCTATTCTGAATAGGCTACATGTGGGTGACATCTGGTAATTGGGGCTGGTGTGTTTTACATAGTCAGGATTCTCAGCTGATGATGACTGTATGACGAATATCGATTGTTTTTAATTTACCATGTATACAGTATTATATAATAAACCAGCGATCGGCTGTGTGTGTTTGGGGAGCCAGTGTCCCCATCAGATCCGTGTCTCTGTGCTCAGCGTGTAGACCTCCATTACAGAGAACGCTTCCTATCTCCAGGCAAACAGCATAAACGAGCCTCATCTGACTGAATTAGGCTTTGAGTTTAACTTCGTTGATAGATAGTGTTGTAATAACATTATAAATTGCGCTAATATAGGCTATCTGCGGCTTTCCGGGAGCGTTTTAAACGCGGCATCGCGTAGTTTTCGGTCAAATCCCGCCCCACGGACGCACCTTCCAGGCAGAGAAACTCCAGTCTACGAGCGCTTCCGTCATGAATATTTGATTAGGATATGCTTTAGTTACTAAGAACTATTACATCTTGAATTTTAATACGGGTTATAGTGGGTTTGGTAAATTCATTTTGGCGAATAATTTTACATTAACTTTATTTATGTATTTATTTATTTATTTATTTAATAATTTATTTAAAATAATGCAATTAAAGTATTAAACTTACGTCAAGAATATTTGTTAATCCATATGATTTAGGCTACATGTGTCGAAGTAGGTTACATTAGGTTGATATAAACGACCTAAAATGTGAGAGAGAATATAAAACATTAAGTAGCCTTTATAGTCTACTGAACATTGAGATCTAATCTGAGGCAATGCAAAGCTGTGGTTTTGCAGCTTTAGAGAAGAACTTGCGGTCCAGTGTGTGTGATCTGTCTTGAGAGTTGTCTTCTGTGTCTTCTTGATATTTCGTTGTCATATAGTCTATATGTCACCCTTTCTCCTCTCTAGACTTCATCTGCATTTCCTCAACTTATTTCTAAATTGTCTTTATTATTAATGGAGACACTTTAAAAAGCATTTAGCTTCCTTCTGAGTTCCCCGTGTTTAAAAGAAGAAGAAGGAGCAGTAATTCTAGTATGTTAAAACTGAATGAAGAGTTCTGCAGAAGTTGTTTGTCCCGGGGGGAGGAGATTGACATGTGAAGGGAGTGCCCTCTTGATCATTTAAACGCTGGGAAACACTGTCCCTTGTGTTTCTGGTAATTGTGGGGCTTTTTTCTGGCTTTGACACTCAAAATATGAGCTCTTCTTTGGAAATCAGTGACTTTAGGTTATCCTCAGCCAGAAAACAATGTTTTGAAGGAATAAAAAAAAAAAAGATTCCTCAAGTTTAGTAATCTTACTATAATATGAAAGATTGTGTCATAATTTGCTCACCCAATCCCATATGATTATTAATCTATGCAAGACAAATAAGAACATTTTTAGTATTCTCTAGTTATTATATTATCAACCCCATAATTTATTGCTGTTATTATAATAGTAAGAACATTTAACCTGTATCAAGGACACCTTAAAATAATCATAATGTGTTACCAAGTTAGGTGGAATATCTTTAAATTATATTAAGCTAAATATTTGCTTCCAAGATATTGACTACATGTTGTAAAATCAGGTAGATGGGCTACATCATCTTGGATTGTAATTAATAAGAGTTATTAATATTTACTGAGAAAAGACCCCAAATGATGACAGCTTAGACAAAAGCTTTGCACAGACATGCTGATTTTTAAAAATTATGTATATATAAAAAAATAATAATTAAAGGACATGCTATAGTGACATATCTTTTCTTCTGTATTGTGATATACAGTGCTTACAAATCAATAGTTCCATAACATGCACGTTTAATTTCATGCTAACACACCAGTATTACATCAACCCCAAGCTTTCACCCGCTCTAGATATGAAAACGATTGAGTGTGCCAGGAATTACAGTAGATACAGTAGAGCTCAGTTTGGCCAGAGACACACGATCAGAGTGCTGTGTATCTCTCTGTATTACATGCGGTGGAAGCATGGACACACATGTCTGGTGTCCCCATGGAAACACGGGCAGCAGCTCTGTTACCCCTGAGGGCTGTTTCATGTTTGCGAAGGGAATTAGGTTCGTAGGTCACGGAAACCTACAGTAAACCACTTACTGCTCATTTGACAAGCGCCGTGGCTCTGGGGAGCAATCGCGGGCCACAGATGTGTCTGATTGCTGCAGTTTATTGAATTAAACCAAGAGAAATCCTGCAGGAGCTCACTGGAGCACAGATCCTATTTATAGACGAGCACCCCATGGAGACCCAGGTCCTCTGCTCGTCCTCTGAGCAAACCACTGAACGCCCGACAGAAGACCGAAGGGGACGAGGAACCGTCTTTCTGCAGCACTGCCTCCAGCCCAGTCCTGAATGTGCAGTGGAGGTTCAGAAAGGGTCGGATTGGAGAAAGTGAGGAGTGCATCTGACACAATCCTGATCTTCATGATGGTCATTGTTGAAACTGTTGAGCAATGTCTCTAATCCATGACTATGGGGTTAGATCCAATGATTCCCATGAGATGGTGGTCCTACATGAGATTATGCCAAGTACAGTAGGTCCTGGAAACACATTCAAACCGCACAGATGATTGGGTGACATTTATGAGGTTTATCAGTCTGTTTTCCCTTAGATTTTAGGGGTAGTTAACAGTTGGGGTTGTCTGACAGAAATGTTCTTGAGCTAGGAACAGACGCCTGAAAAAACAGATTCTCCTCATGTCTAGCAGCTAACAGCATAGTGTACATGGTGACCTTCTTTTGTCTGTCTTTTAAAGGTTATTCATCAAACCACATTTGTGTTCCACTGCACAGGATCTTGCACCACACTCTGTGTTGGTCTTTCTAAACAGCAGTCTACCACACTTTCCGTGAAGCCTGTAGTTTCGACTGACAGACTTGTGGTTATGTTGGATTTTGTGTGTGCCAGAATGTTGCATGCTCAGCCACAGCTCACATCTACATAGGTTATTATTTAATGGTGGACTTGAAAATATTAAATGATCTTTATCATCGTGTATGGATATCAGGTCAAAAGGGAAAGACAGGATTTGCCGTTGTTGTTTTTGTGGCTTCTAGATGAAAAGCAGGTTTGAAATAAACTTACAGGAAACTGGGACTCCAGGCGCAAGTTGATTTAACCCATAATCATTTGTTTTGTTGGTAAGTTAATTCAGTGTAACCAAGTATTTTGTTATATTTTTTTTCCCATTTTATCGGTGTATGCATGCATGTAAGAAAGGTTAGCACTTTTGCAAACAAGTATGCATGACTTTTACTTTTTCCCTCTTCAAGCTTTGTGACCACATAGGTTGCCACATGCATTGCACTCTTATACTTGCACATATATGTGCAATGCATGTGGTAACCTATGTGTTCAACTCTGCAATCCCCAAAAACCTACTTAAACGAACGCTCGTGGAGACACATGCGAATACTTTAAAGCTACAAAAGACCCTCCATCTTAGAGCCGTGCAGAAACAGCATGTACTGAAAGAATCATTCACGTCTTCCTGTAGTGGTGTGAGAGGACGTTTATAATGCGGGGTCCTACCAACCTCACATCGACATTGTTTTATCTTGTAGAAGTCAATGAACTCTGGGACTGGCTTGACACAGAGTGGAACGTAGTTGCTTAGAGGCAGGGCATTCAGCTGGTCTCTGGTTATTTGCATGGACATTTGCTTACCGAAGATTAGGGCACATGGAAACGCCACCCGAAGGATCATGGGTAAAAGAAGGGCAAAAGCTTCCACCATGTCATTTTGTGATAGGTAGGGAAATATCGGTTTGCCCACCTGTAGTTTGATCCACATGTTAGACAAAGAAAAACAAACACGGATATAAAAGATTTAAATGATTAGTTATTTGTGAATATCTTTTTTTATGCATATTTAGTTATTAGTTTATTACAAATGTTTGCAGTGTCATTTGTTCTGCAGTGATGCAGGAGATGAATCTAGAAATATTGAACCCTTACACACTCAGACTGTCATATTCTGTCTTACTCTGGTGAAATGCTCACGGTTATAGGATGTTATTAACCACACGTTGTACCGGCATTGAAAGCATGCCCACTACAGCTACAGTCTAAAGCCCAAGGACAGTCATGTGACACTAAAAGACATGAATGGAATTTGGTTAAATTGGGAGCAGATAGCCCTCCTGCTGCTGGGTTATCGCTCTTCTCAACCCTTTCCAGCTCTGCTTCTGTAACGGCCTCCATGCTCCTGAAACTGTATTGTGAGACACACTAAACCTCCATGTGATGGCACATACAGTCTGGTGCACTATCTGTGCCAGCTGATTGGGCCGCAGGTACTGCCTCGTGCTCCGAGTAAAGAGAAGGACCCTAACAAAACCACCTGAAACACCATTGCCTTTTTTGGAGTTGTCTTGCTTTTGCCTGTCTAGTGCATTTACATTTATGCATTTAGCAGATGCTTTTATCCAAAGCGACTCACAGTGCATGCAGGCTGTACATTTGTTTTTGTTTTTGTTTCATCATATGTGTTTCCTGGTAATTGAACCCACAACCAGAGATCTCACAGATCTATTGTAGATTCAAAGGAAAGCCTTTGGCTTGAGTTCAGAAGGCATGGGATAACACTAGTGTTGAAGTTCTCAGGTAATATACTGACACTGTCAGAGAGATTATATAATATTTGCTGTAATTATTATAACCAGAAACCAAATATTATAGTTAAAAGTGGATAAAACCAGTATGACTCACTTCATCTGATATACAGCATGTTGTGCTCAGAGCCACCATCTCTGCATGCGT